>NW_024082224.1:0-70563 GCF_003009895.1 Hyaena hyaena | reverse complement strand
GTGCTGACTGCCAGCTCAGGGCCTGGAGCCTGTTTCAGAGTCTGTGTCTCCCTCTCTCTCAGACCCTTCCCTTCTCACTCTCTCTCTCTCTCTCGCCTAGAAATAAATAAAACATTAAAAAAATTTTTTTTAAAAAAGCAAAAAAAAAAAAAAGAAAGAAAAAAATTCAGCTTTTTCTCTCATGGAGTCCCTTGGGTTCCCTGTCTCAGTAGCAGGAATTTTATACAAATAAAATTAATACCCTTGAGATGACAAACAATAATATCTCATAGAGCCCCAAATTAGGTTGTTGTCAGAAAGCAGAGGCAGATTTAAAACTAAAATGTATGACTCTTAAGACAAAATGCAATGAAAATTGTATACCCTAACAAATACATTTTTGAGACAGAAAATCTAATAGTGATAAATTATCAAATGTTAGAGCGGAAAAGCAAACAGATTTTAAAAAATGAAAAAATATATATAAAGACCGTGAATAATTGATCCAATGCAACAGGACTTCCACAAAGAGGGAGAGGAGATAAAGTGAGGAGGGAAAAATCTCTGTACTAAAGAATTTCTGAAGTTCCAATAATGAAGGCTCATATATTCCTTCATAGCAAGAGGAAAAACCTGAAGAAAAACTTCACATGTTTCCATGTACCTCACTGTGCTTACTAAATGCGGAGATCCTAGAAACATATTGCCCACAGGACTCCTTGGAGAAGGGATTGATTGCATGCTAGGAAAATAGAAGATGAGCCTGGAGAATAGAACGACAGCAGAAAATTAGGAAACATTCAAAACAGAGCATGGCATCTTGTAAGTGCAAAAGAACCAGGATGAAAGAACTCCCAGAGGTCAAAGCTAAAATGATTTCAATAGAAATATAAACAGCAATAGCATTGGATTATAACCCATCAAATAAAATAAATACCCATAAAACCATACTGTTATCTATAAATAATTGAGTGAGTACAGGTACAGAGAAGAAGTGGCAGCTCTCCCTTGTGGAAGAATTCCAGTCAATGTGAAAGGAACGTGGAAAGCAGATTTCTGCCTTCAGACACCATGACCATAATTGTTGCAGGACAAAAATATGAAGAGACGTAAAGCTATGTGCATCATCTCAAGTCTTTTCCTCCAAAATACTCATTAATTTCAGAGTGAAAAAGGGTCAATTTGCAGTGGAAGAAGCCAGCAAACACCATACTGGAGTGACTCAAGGGGGTTTGTGACATATAAAAGACATTTGGTAGGAAAACAAATCATTAAATCTACATTATAATTGTAAGAAATATAAAATTAAAAACTTAGGAGGTGCTCAAGATTTGTGGGTTATAAAATGAGTGTATATTTCCTTAGATAGCAGGGCTCTAGGCTTTAGAAGCAATTCTATTGATACCCTTTAAAAAAACTGTTGAATTAGGTGAGAAAATCTTCAAACAGCTAAGGAAAGCATCAAATTTTGAATAGCTGATTATCCTACTCTCTGTCATTCTACTAAAGTTATGCAAAATTATTCTTTATCTTATCTGTTAGTGAAATGAGTTGAGGTAGCCCAAATAAAAAATCAAGTATACTTCTTCCTATCTGTAGAAACATGATCATTGAATAGCTATGTAATTTTACTCACTTTTAAAATGTGAGGGGGGGTGCCTGGGTAGCTCAGTGTATTTAGCCTCCAACTTTGGCTCAAGTAGTGATTCTATGGTTTGTGAATGTGAGCTCCACATCTGGGTTTGTGCTGACAGTTCAGAGCCTGCTTTGGATTTTCTGTTTCCCTCTTTCTCTCACCCTCCCTGCTCACATGCTCTCTTTCTCTCTCAAAAATAGACATTAAAAAATAACAAAATGTGAGGGACAACCATTTGTTTTCTTGCTTTAAATACATACAAACTTCAATAAATAGATGCTAACCTGCTGTAAAACCTGTGAAATGTTTAGCTACCTTAGAGATAAGCACCACATGTGTGGATCTTAAGTCTGGAGTTCATGCTTTAGAGTTTTTCTTCTTGTAAACTGGTTCTACTACAAGCCACTGGGTCAATTAGGTATCCTATGAAGTGACAGAACCAAATCTTAGAATGGGTTTAATGGCTTCAGCATGGATGATAGGCAAGAATAGGATTTTATCTTAACATTAAACCACTTACCTTTCCCCCTAGCTGGGGATGTATTTCTCCTAATTTTCAAAAGTATTAAGTTCAGTCTCATTATGGTATAAATCTGTTTCAAAGTATATTCTTCCTGTACTTATATACTATCAAATATTTTATCTGTGATTCTTGGCCATTTCTCTAAAAGTGAAATATATTCTCTGCTTTGGAAAGGTATTGGATCACATTTCCTCTGCTGGTGATAAACCCTCAATTTTAAGTTTCCTATCAACAGAACATGATGTTATTAATAATATAGTAGATGCCATAATAACTCAATCATATCAAAGAAGAAACAAGCAGGCATAGAATTATTTTTGAGTCCAAGAATGACTTGGCATAGGATGTAGCCAGAAAGAAACATGTTAAATTATTTGACTGAAACTTGGATACCATAAAAACTGGCATGGAGGAGCTTTATGTCAAGCTGATCTTTGTTTATTTGCTGTGGCTAAAGAAAGCCTTTTCTTATGTTCATAAAACCAATGAAATACATAATTAAATATGTACATTTAATTTTTGCTCACAGTAAAGGTTTTGATAAACTATAAAGTTATCTTTAGTTTCAAAAATCTTTTAAAACTCTAATTTTATACTATTTCATTTGAATATGAAATATACAAATATATGTACATATATACATATGTACATATGGAAAAATATAGATATTTATGAAATTTTATGGCATGAATATTTATTCTTTTTTCTTAACATGGCCAAGATACTCTTTCCAATTCTAGTGTCTAGTTCCACTGCCTCCGTTTTTGAAACCATAAAGGGCAATGGGCCACTGTCCTTGTCTTTCAAAAACATTGACCTGGTAAATCTAGTACATGTATTTTCTCATCTATTGCCATTGTTCATTTGCCCAATCCTCATAATAATCCCTTTTTTATAGGGATATCATTTTTCAAAGTCAAATAGAAAGATTTTAACTGAAAATGTCTCAATCTACAGTATAATTATAGAATTTCTAACTCAATCATTATCCCCACAAATACAAGTTTCTTTAACCTGTACTGTTGTTCATATTTTTAATTATCCAGATAATGTCAAAATCTCTAACTCTCCGTATTGCCAGAGGCTGGATCCAGCAGGTCCAGGGGTCCCTGAAGGATGGACGGTGTCGGCGAGGGAGGGGTGAGAGCCACGAGAATCCTATGGTCACCGGGCAGGCATCTCTGCACTGACTGGGGCTCAAGTTTATTTTATAATTAAGTGTTTGGGGGATGGCACAGAAGTGGCATTTGCCTTAGACAATGATTTCTGATGACAAACTTCTTTGATATGGAAGAATTTCCCAGAACAGAGATTTGTAGAAGACTCCTGCATAACCTTTATCAATAGTGATTGAGGCAAGGGATTTAGATGCTTATCCTGTGGGGAAGGAAGATATCTTTAGCATATCAGACAATGTTTTTAACATAAAAAGGGTGAAGTTAGTTCTTTGTGAGCAGGGGTCAATAGCTTGTTTGTTTAAGGTGAAGTATCAAGAAAAACAGGTCTTTCAGGAAACATAATGTTTGCTCCCATAATCACAAAAGAAGAAGTTCCTACAATAGGTTCCTTCACAGGGAGCAATCAGCATATTCAAGGTAAGAATAAGTCACTCCAAATACTGATCACAAATAGCCTTGGGGGTCGGTGCTCCAAGAAGAAACAATTGGGTGGGGGTGGATATCTGTCCCTAACTCTAAATTAGGCTCTTGTCTCAGGGCCAGACCCAGTTATAACTCTTGTGTTCTTAGCCCCTTTATTATGTAAGTCTTGGATCTGCAGTGCCCATAGGAAGAGCCTTTTGACAGTCACCCACAGAGCTTTCATCTAAATCTCTTTTGAAAAGACAGGAATATGCTTTTCCTTATGAGGAATCTGTGTGGGAAATATTGGTCTGATCTGGAATATTGTGAGGCCTGGTCAACACCAGCAGCCTCATTTCCAACATGAGCCAGTAGTAGCAGAAGGAGATTCCTGTTTTTTTTTCTCATGGCAATAGCTGTGCAAACGCTGCCATTTCCTCTCTGTGACTGTCATCCAGCGAGGCCAGTGCGGCTCCCAGCACCTCATCACTAGGCACACATCAAAAACCAGAATATCGACTACATGTTCTACATCAATGATTGGTTTATATAGAGCAAGAACTATATTTGTAGAAATTTCTACATTAGAAACAAAGTGAGCTGATTCAAGATATGTCTGGGAAAGTTGAGGGTCAACTCTCAGAGGAGCTCAAGTCAAAATTGAAAAAGTGGTAAAATCAAAGACCAGCAATGAAACTGATGTGAAACTATGTTGTGAATATTTGAAAGTAAGGAGCAGCAAAATGGTACATCAGGTTTCCAAAGATGGATTTCAACAGAAGTTGCCTCATTTAATACTTAATGTTATCAGCATGTTCTTTGATATACGATGTCATATGATAACACCTCCCAAAAATATATCCATAGCCTAATACCTGAAAACTGTGGTTTTTATCTTACATGGTAAACTTTTCAGAGATGTGACTAAATTAAGGATTTTGATATGAGGTTACTCTGAATTATCCTAGTAACCTCTATATCTAAACACGCATAATCTTATAAAAGAGAAGCAGATAGATGTTTGATACACGCAGAAGAGGAGGAGGCAAAGTGACCATGGAGTCAGAGATTGGAAGGATGTGGTCACAAGCTGAGGTAAGCCAATGCCCATGAGCAGGCACCAGAAGCTAGAAGAGTCATGAAACAGATTCTGCTGAACAGCCTCTGGAAGAAACATGGCCTTGTCAACACCTTGGTTTTGAACAGCTGGTCTCCAGAAACATGAGAAAATAAATTCCTATTTGTTAAGCCATCAATTTCATGATAATTTGTTAGCCATAGAAAACAGATACATTCCTCATCATGTTCTGTAGACTCTACACTTGGTCTTGAGGAGGTGGCATCTTCCCACAGTGCAGAAAGTAGTGACGGTGGAAGTAGTGGCATTACAAAACAGTGTCATTTTGGAGTGAATAGCATTATGTTAACATAGTGGTCTTTATGTTTGTAGTTATAGACACACTTTGTTGACTATAAATCCAACTGTGCATTAGTTGCTTAATATACTGTTTTAGTACATTTGACTAATTCCATCAGTGCATGAAGGTAGGTAGGTCCTGATATGGAGTGCTCTGAGTAATGCTCCAATTCCAAGTTTATTGGAAAATAAAATTGGTCATTGTAGTAGGCTAAATTATGCCCCCCCACCCGCAAAAAGTACATCTATGTTCTAATCTCAAGAACCTGAAAATATCATCTTACATGGCAAAAGAGTGAATACTACCTTATACGACAAAATATGTGATTAAATTAATGGTCTTAAGAGGAGTAGTATTCTGGATTATTGGAAAGAGCCCTAAATGCAATCACATGTATCTTTATAAGAAAGAGAGACAGGGGCTCCTGGGTGGCTCAGTCAGTGAAGCAGTCTGACTTCAGCTCACATCCTAATCTTGCATTTTGTGAGTTCGAGTCCGGCATCAGGCTCTGTGCTGGGAGCTCAGAGCCTGGATCCTGTTTCCGATTCTGTCTCCCTCTCTCTCTGCCCCTCCTCTTCTCATGTTCTGTCTCTCTCTGTCTCAAAAATAAATAAACACTAAGATAAGTTTTTTTTTTTTTAAAAGAGAGAGACAGAATTTAGAGACAGCCACAGAGAGGAGAAGGCAATGTGAAGATGGAGAAAGAGATTGGAACGACGTACCCACAAGTCAAGAAATGCCTTGGTTTTAGCGATCAAAAGCTGGAAGAGGCAATTAACACAATTAATGTATTCTCTCCCAGAGCCCACAAAGAGAGCATAGCCCTGCAGGGTTTGGGCTTTCTAGTTGTGTGAGAGAATATGTTTCTGTTGATTGGCCACATAATGTATTTTGTTATAGCAACCACAGGAAACTAATAAAGTCATAACAGGAAAAGGTAGAAGCTTAGCCATAAAAGTGGAGTATCAGTTGATGTGTGGAATGTCAATGGGGCCATTGCAAATAATTGTCCAATGTAGATTGTAAAAATTCATTACTTCGATGACTGATTTCACCACACAATGATTTATGAGGATATTTTGGAATGCATTAGATGATGCCAAATACCATATTTCCTATTCTGTACTAGAGGAACTTGTCCAATCAAAAGTAAAAGAAACAAGAAAAAAACCCCACATAACATGCCTAGATGTTGTTGAGTTTAACAAAGAATAAGCACATTTAAGATCAACTGCCAATATGCATATGAAAGCTATTGCTGCAGAGCCATTTTCCTAGGGTGAAGACCTGGCTCTTAAAGATTGAATTGATAATTAAAGCTAATTAAAGATATATTGTTTGCTATTCTTTTGTTTTATTTTGTACCATATACTTTTACATATTTTCATTTTCCTACACAAAAAATATTTTGGAGTTTAATTTTTAATGCACATGGAATAGCAGGTGCTAAAGAAATTTAACCATGCCTTTCATATTGATTAATTAGAGATTTAAAATCAATATAATCTTAAATAATGTATGGTAAACCCAAGTGACATACCTATATGCCTACATTTTTTCATGCTATTTCCAAAGACCAAATATTTTTTTATAATTTTCATTCTTGCTCTTTGTTATATTTTATAAAATAGCATGTTGAGAATATATACAATGTGCTTCCAACTCTTTAATATTAATATTATTACTAGTTTGTAATAAGTGCAAAATGCTGTCTTTTGTATTAACCTGAATGCCATTTACAATTAATTATGCAGAATTTTTTTATTTACTGAAGAATAAATAATTTAAATTTAAGAGACTTTTACCATATAGAACAAGGCTGGCATGGTCAAAATAAAGAAAGAATTGAGTCTCAACAAAAGAAAAAAGTTTACTTTGGACAAATGTTCTGAAAATACAGCTGTCAATAGACATGCCTTTCCTGCAGTCTGTTTCTTACATTAGACCCCTTCTTTTTTGCTGATGCTTTTACATCTCTAGCTGGAATGTTATCTTACATAACAAGAACACAGGTATATCTTAGTATTTGACTTTCACAACTGCAGTAAATTCTAGGCAAGTTTCAATATCAGCTTTACTAAAGATTTCAATTCTCACTAGTAAGCTAAACTT
Source organism: Hyaena hyaena (assembly GCF_003009895.1). Lineage (NCBI taxonomy): Eukaryota > Metazoa > Chordata > Mammalia > Carnivora > Hyaenidae > Hyaena > Hyaena hyaena. The sequence continues at coordinate 63,315 of NW_024082224.1, read as the reverse complement.
CATGCCAAAGTAGCATTTCCCCATTTTTCTTCATGGAAACCTCCACAAGAATGCAACATGACTTTCTAATAATTCATACTGTATGATAGGGCAAAGCTAAATTACTTCTTTTGAAGAACATTCATTACTATGGATAATACAAGTCAATAGAAAATATGTATAGCTAAGTCAAAGTTCTTCCTTTTTCATGATCAGCTGCTATCAAATAAATCCATAATGCTAAGCAAAGTAAAATAACTTGTGCAGTTTCCAATTACATTTTAGGAACTTATCTAGAAAGCATTTTGACATCTAAACTTACATTCTATAGAATCTTTATTTTCACAACCAGTTTTTAGCAATATTGCAATTTCCCCCATATATATTTGTATGTGTATTTGTATATATATATAGATTGGGAATTTTTTAAAGTTTTCTTTAAGAATAGAAATATCACTTAGAGCACTATGTCAATTTGTATTGAAATGGTGGTCTTTTTGATATATAACACAGATGTATTCAACCTACTGAATCATGTACCATCTGAAAATATACAGCATTATTTATTTTGATTACTAATTCAAAATCACCTTGTGTATGAACAGATGTTTGCTACTTTTTGCCAAGCAATTAAAAAATATTGGTACAGCTGAGTTTTGCACCTGATTGAAAAGATGAACAAAGTGGTTGTCAAGATTTATAACACTTAAAAAAAGGATTCATAACACTTGAAAAATGGCCATTGATTGCAATAATCCTCACAAAACAAGGTTATTCAAAAGTATCCCATTGCCCTCCACAAAAACAAACATACAAACAAACACAAACAAATTTTTAAAACTTAGCAGTGAGTAGAGCCCAGTTACAAACTTTTCCTTTATGTTGCTAAGTGATCAAAATTACACAAAGTACAAATAAGGGTCTCAGTTGTGGTCAACTATCACAAACTTTATAGTAAGTGAGAAATTTCCAAAGACAATGTGTCATTTGACATGAGTATCAGCTTCCTCATGGAAATATCTGTAATCAATAACAGGTACATTTAGATATACTGGCTTGTTTTTAAAACATTTAATCAAATTTCAGCATTTTAATGTTTCTCTTCTTAAAGGGAAATAGTAATCAAGAATAATATTGAAGTAAAGAGAACAAAGGGATATTAATATTATGAAAAATATTTACATATCTTATATGCTCTATATTACAACAAAAATCTTTTTCTATGTTGGAAATGCAGTGCTAATCAAATAAAAAAATAAATTTATTTTAAAAATTTATTTATTTATATTGAGAGAGAGCATGTGCACACATGTGCATGCACATGAGTGGGGGAGAGACAGAGAGAGAGAGAGAGAGAGAGAGAGGGAGAGAGAGAATCCCCAGCAGGCTCTGACACAGAGCCCAATGTGGGGCTTGAACTCACAAGCCGTGAGGTTATGACCTGAGCTGAAATCAGGTGCTTAGCAGACTGAGACGCCCAGGTGCCCCCAAAAGTGAATTAATTTCTTGTAACATTAGACAAATTGCAGATTAGACTACATTATAGTCTTCAAAAATACTTTCATCTTTATATGTTTTAGAACACTCGTTATTTGTCTCAGTTTTGCTACTGTTCTTATAAGGTTTGTTATACTATGTAGAATTTCAGTATGTTTTCAAATCATTTTCATGATAAATGTATACACATATATGTATATGTGTGTATATATATATAGCATACAGATAAGTACACATATGTAAACATAAATATATTTCAGTCATACTAATATTGATATATAATATATATGTATTTCATTCGTTTTTCAAAAATATCTATTGATTGCCTTCTAAATGTCAAGCACTATTGTGGGTTCCAGGAATACAGTTTCCATGGTTGTTTCAATGGAGGAAAACAGGCAATAAATATTTAGCATAACATGAGGTCATGATAAAAGATGCAAAGAAAATTGAACAAGAATGAGGGAAGCAAGACCAATGGCAGAAGCTAGGGTATTCTTTGGACAGATGGTCACAAAAGATGCATTTGATGAGCGGAAACTTAAGTAAAAATAAAATAGAGACTTAAAAAGTAACCTGTGTGAGTGCCCAGCAGGAATGTGTTCAGGGTAAAGATTGACAACTGTGAATATCTTAAGCGGCATATCTCCATGCACGCCAGTGTGAGAAGGACACCAACATGGAGCGTGGTAAACAAGGGAAGTGCTATCTGAGATGAAGCTGGAAAAACATTCACAAGTAAGATCATGAAAGTTTTCTGGACCATTAAATAAATGCAGCTCGCTTCTCTCCAGTCTATGTCCTACACACTCCTTCCTTAATTGATCTGGAGCTTCAACTCCACTGCCTAATTCTGAGAGCCTTGGTGTTTGCTTCTGTTCCCCTTCCTTATGTTATGGGCTAGAAACTCTGAAGACCAGTGATCCCAAGACTCACTTTGTTTTGGGGGGCGGAGGGGGAGGTATTTTCATTCTTACCTCCCAGGGACTGGTGTACTTTATAGCTTGATGTCTTGATACTTGAAAAGTATTGTTCTATGTGTATTGTCAAATTAAACATAAATGTTTCAGGTGGGAGGGAAAATCCAAACCTATAACTCTATGTTGGTCATAATCAGAACTTGAACTACATTGGAAATACCAGCAGCAACCTGTTATAAAATGAAAAATTAAAACCTCTATACTTTGATGTTACTATAACATTAAAAAACATAAAATAAATGGGAAAAAGTTTAACAAATTGTATATAAAATTCTTATACTTAAATATTATAAAATATTATCGATACAAAAATGAAGCCAAATAAAGAGAGGTAAATTCCCCTGTATATTGGAAGACTTAGTATTATGTCATTGTTTCCTATTTTAATATGTAGATTATTGCAATCCCATTATTCACAGCAGATATTTTTTTGGTAGACATTGACCAGCTGATTCTGAAATATATGTGGAAATGTAAAGGAGATAAAATATACAATGTGACCTTTCAAAAGGACATATTTGAGGAAGGCACACTAACTGATTTCTAGCCTTGTATAAAGATACAGAAAATTAGAGTGATATTGGCATAAAGATCGATAAATTGAAGAATGGAGTGGAATAAAGGGACCTCAAATAGCCTCACACTTTTCTAACTATTTGATTTGTGACATAAATAAAGTTTTGTTTTGTTTTTCTAATTCCCCAAGCAAGCCAATGAGGAAAGACACGTGTTTAAAAAAATGGTGCTGGAACACTTGGATAGCCATATACAACAGAAATGAACTTTGCATTCTGCTTTACATCACACATAAAAGTTAATTTGATAAAGATCCTAAATTAAAATGTCAACTAAAGGAGCGCCTGGGTGGCTCAGTCGGTTAGGTGTCTGACTTAGGCGCAGGTAGAGATCTCACAGTTCATGAGTTCCAGCCCGGCGTCGGGCTCTGTGCTGACAGCCAGCTCAGAGCCGGGAGCCTGTCTTCGGATTCTGTATCTCCCTCTCACTCTGACCCTCTCTTGTTTACACTGCCTCTTTCTCTCTCTCTCAGAAATAAATAAAACATTAAAATATTTAAATAAATAAATAAATAAAATGTAAAACTAAAATTGTAATTTTAAAACTGTAGAAGATAGTTGCAAAAGTTTTGTTTTCATTCATAAGTGAAATTAAAAATAATAAATTAGACCACACCCAAAGAAAACAAAATCCAAAAATATTGTTAACCCAATTAAAACATCAGTCACAGACTAAGGAAAATATTTTAAAAACATACATCTAACAAAAGATTGTTAACCCAGATATATTTAACAAATACTCCCAACAGCCTAATAAAACAAGCAAGAGACTGGTAGACACTTCACAAAGAAGATCTATGAATGGATAGCAAGACACATGAATACAAAAATATTCAGCACCATTTATCTTATTGGAATAGTAAATTAAGTAATAATGAGATGCCAGTGTACATCCACCAAAATAATTAAAATTATGGAGTTTAACAGTACAGAATGTTGGCAAAAATTTGGAACAATATAAGTGCTTACTCCTCACTTCTATGTAAGAATTTCTGCAAATTTCCTAAAAAGTAAGGATAAAAGAGAACTCTCCCTTGACTCCACAATTCCTCTCTTAACTCTCATCCTAAGTAAATAATTTTTAATAATAGCTTTATTAATATCAGTCAAAACAGAATATATGGATTGATAAGCAAAATCTGACATTTTATATAATGAAACACTGTTAATCATTAAAAAATGAATGTCCAATTCACACAAATATAAATCTCAAAAGAAAGCTAATGAACAATCATTTATTTAAAGGCCATATAAGGTATGAACCCATCTATATGAAATTCTAAAAGAAGCAGAACGAATCTAGGTGGAAAAATCCCAACAGTGTTTGTTTCTGTATTTAGGGGTGAGGAATGAGCCTGAGGGAATTTTCTGGGGTGCTGATAATTATCTTTGTCTTGATAATGTTTTGGGTTAGGCAAGTATATGTATTTATGAGAATTTACCTAATGAATCACTTAACCTTTTGCATGCCATTGTATTTAATTTTAGCTAAAAAAAATAAATAAATCTATATACAACAATGAACTGTACTTACTTAATTATATGTGTACTGAAATATTTTTGGTTAAGTGTCTTGATATCTGCCATTTGTTTTAAAATGCATAGCGTAGCAAGATAAATAATGGATACATGTGTGATGGATGGATAGTTATATGATAAAATTTAATAATATATTTAATATAACAAAATATAAAATTATTTCAACTTTACTGTATGCTTGATAATTTTCATAATAAATTGCTGAGGTAAAAAAGAAGCATAACAAATAACAATCACAATTGAATATTATATTAGTCATTATTAAATAGTTTCATTTTTATTATGAATGTAATGGGATTTTTCTCCTCCACCTCCTTCTATCATTGCTCTCCCAAAGAAATGTCCAAAACTTATAAATACTTCCATCAATTCATTGGAATATAATAAACATGTCTTTGTGTGCATGTGCACATTTGCGTGTGTGTGTGTGTGTGTGTGTGCAATTATTCTAAGGTATGTCATATGAATGACAGGCATTGGTAAAGTAACATACAATATGTTTTTTAACACTTACAATTAAAAGAGCTTTTACTTTGCAGAAAGAAAATGTAACTGCCTGTCAGGTCTTCCATTTTTAAGATTTTATTTTTCACCAAAACTCCCAAACAATGTATAAATGACTCATTACTTTTATATTTTTCAAGGTAAGGCTTAAATATAGGAACACTTTAAAAACCTCTAATTATATTAGAACATTTTTCAAATAGTCTCACTCTCTTCCTTGTGTGATAGCTATCTTTCAGATTATTTTAAAGACCAAACACTTTTATATACAGTCTATAGTTGGTTGTATAATACTTCATGATTCAATAAAATTACCAATTTTCTTTTTTGAAGTGTATATACTTATTTTGTGAGGAGAGAGAGAGAGATAGAACAGGGAGGGGAGAGGAGGGGCAGAGACATAGTGAGAGAGAGAGTCCCAAGCCGACTCTGCACTGTCAAAACAGAGCCCCACACAGGGCTCCATCTCTTGAATTGCAAGATCATCACCTGAGATGAGATCAAGAGTCAGATGCTTAACCAACTGAGCCACCCAGGTGCCCCAACCAATTTTCTATTCTAATGACTCTTTTTGGCTTACTAAATATTTTGCTTGAGATCATTGTGTATCCTTAGACACAGTGTATCATAGTATTTAAGCATGCTTGCATTGAATAATAGAGGTTATACCTTCCAAAGGCAAATGTAAAGGTTAGGACTGCCTGAGATATACTGTAGCTGGGACATAGGAAGGACCAAAGCTCCGAAATCCTACAAAAGCCAGAATTCATTTTCTATAACATCATGAAAAAGGACTATCCCTTTTTCTCATTAAATTAGCCCTCATGTCTTCAATGCATGAAAGAATTTGAGCATGAGCAAAAATATTATCCCCACCTTGTATCTTTATACATCTGAACAATAAACAGCAGAGCAGGAACAGTCCAAGACTAAGGTCACCCCAGTGATGCTTCAGTCATTAGAATGTCTCCTGTTTCCTTAAGATTTTGGTAGATGGTTATCTCATCATTAGTGTCTAATATTCTTCTTATTTTTATATTTTTTTCTTTAAGATGATTTGAGTAAAATAAAGCAGTGATTGCTGGTTGTTACCAGGTAACCCTGATTCTCTAACCATTGGCTTCTCTGAAGGAATTATATAATTGAATGACAAGTCCATCAGAAGTGGACACAGGCCTTGCACACATTAGACATAAGCATCAAAATATGGTTCAATTGTTTTCAGAAAAAACAATTACCTCTGTTCATAAAGTGCTTTGTCATATCTTACAACTTTGGTCAAGATAAACTTTAAAGATTTGTATTGAAAAGTCTACTATGTGGAAAGTTAAAGTTTTCTGATTATTTGAGACAGCTGAATTTTTCAACTCAAAAAAGAATATTTTAAGACATTAATAACTTCTATCTCACAACATTTGAGGAGAAAATATTCAAAAGAGAAAGCAGCTTCATTATGATTTCTCCCTCATTTCTTTGAGGTGTATTTCCATAATTTAGAATACTTGGTTTTAGACAATCAAACTCTTCTTTCAGAATTTCTTTTGATTTGCAAGTTCAGACTGACAGTCCAAAGAGCTGAAATGTGAATATTTTTCTAAATCCTCTATAAAAAAAAAGCTATTGTCACTAAGTTATATTCTAAAAAATGCAGAACTTTCACAATTGTGTTGCTGAACGTGGTAGGTAGCCTATTTACCCATCCTTGACATCCTAATTTACATAATATAAGGCAGTTGTTTCATAATTTACTCTAATAATTTAAGTTTACATTACGCACAAAAAATTTCCCAACATAGAGGAAGTACCACATATATGCGACTTATTTATATTCAAACTTTATTTAAGTCTAGAATATCTCAATGTCATCCCAATTTACAAAATATGAAATGGGGATTTAGAGAGATAAAATAGGGGCGCCTGGGTGGCTCAGTCGGTTAAACGTTAAGCATCCAACTTCAGCTCAAGTCATGATCTCACGTTCATGGGTTTGAGCCCCATGTCATGCTCTGTGCTGACAGCTAGCTCAGAGCCTGGAGCCTGTTTCAGATTCTGTATCTCCCTCTCTCTCTGACCTTCCCCTGCTCATGCTGTCTCTTTCTCTCTCTCTCTCTCAGAAATAAATAAAACATTAAAAAACAATTAGAGAGATTAATATTCTTACAAAATCAGGCAACCATTACGATAGTATTAGATTTCAACTCTACTGTGCCATCATTTGGAGAATTTATTGTTTAATGATAAATCATGTGTAACACAAATAACCCAAGAAATTATGTGTACAAAGTTTTCTATCGTATACACCTGAATTCTGCACACTATATCTTTAAGCACTTTCATAGTTCCAAAACAGTTTCCAAATAGTACTTGGAGGTGTACACATGCAAAATTTTTTAAGAGTAATTTTGAAATTGTTGGCTACAACTATTAGGCCAAATAAACAACTTTTAATCCTCCCTCTTTAAAGCTTATTTAAATAATGGAAGAAATACATTAATAACAATAAATCAGTAGTAATGCTGGTAAACTTAAAAGAAAAAAAAAACAGAGAAGTGAGAAAAAAACTAGATTTAAAAAAACTATATGTGCTTTAATTGAATTAAAATGCTCTTAGAAATATGCAAGTGAATTTAAGTAGAATGTGTATCTTTTGACTATGATTTTTCCCAGTGGGGTTCCTTAAAAAATTCTTAAGATGACAAACTGTAGTAGCTAAAGTCAGGAGAATAGTAACTATTACTAATAGCTCTTAGTTAGAACAAGTTGAGACAGTGTTGATATTTATAAATGAGGCATTTATTAATGAGATTTTTCCCTTGAAAATTATCAAGGGAAAATAATATGACATGTAAAGAAAGGAAGATGTAATAAAAATTAATGGTGTATATATAGAACTTAAGTAAATATAACAAACATGATATAGACGTACCTACACAAATATTTTTTCTTACATTATGTACATTTCTGCTTATCAGCTTTCATATAACACCAGTGTACCAAGTCAATATGCAAAATGACAGAACAATGGCTGAGGTAATGCCAGTTCTAAGAAAATAAAATTACATGTCAGTCCTGTAAAATATATTAAACATCAAAAACTGGCAATCTATGTAATAATCAAAGGCACAGAATTGTAAGACATAACACATGATAAATGTAATAAGAAAATGTTCTCAACGTAATGCACCAAGTATATACACTGAGCTGTGAAACTAGTCTCCATGTTTGAGAAGAATCAGTTGTTCAACACCAGAATCCTGCAGCAACCCAGGTATGCCTCTTTTTCTCTGTTTTAGCCCGAGGTATGTCAAGACAATACCAACCTTAGGAAGATCAGGAATAGGAAACTCTTTGAAGTTGAGAAATAAAATTAGAATACAGAGTATAGAATAAAACTAAACCCATGGTATTTTTCAGGTTTAAAAATGTTGTAATTCCGCGGCACCTGGGTGACTCAGTCAGTTAAGCGCCTGACTTCCGCTCAGGTCATGATCACACTGTTAGTGGGTTCGAGCCCCACGTCGAATTCTGTCCTGATGGCTAGCTCAGAGCCTGGAGCCTGCTTTGGATTCTGTGTCTCCCACTATCTCTGACCATTTCCTGCTCACTCTCGAAAGAAAGAAAGAAAGAAAGAAAGAAAGAAAGAAAGAAAGAAAGAAAGAAAGAAAGAAAGAAAGAAAGAAAGAAAGAGACAAAGAACGAACGAAAGAAAAAACATTTAAAAATTAAAACAATAAAAATGTTACAATTCCATCTTTGTAATCATATCGATGCTTTATGTGTACTTTATGGTGTTTTCCAACAGCAACAACAAACTTTCTGATTCCTCAAACATCAAGTGGGTTTTCAACAACTTGATTCAATTCTGACACTAACTACTGAGAGTTAGCACAGACCCTACAAATTACAGGCTCCGTTCTACAAGACCATTTCTCACTTTAGAGGGAAGTCTAAGTCCCAGCCCTCCTGTACACTTGACGAACCCGCTGTATGTCAGGGGTTCCCACTGCCCACCCGTGCATTCAATAATTTGTTAGAATAGCTCACAGAACTCAGGGACACATGTTACTTACACTTATATTATAAAGGATATTATAAAGAATACAAATGAAGAGGCAAATAAAGAGCTGCATAGAGTGAGGTCCAGAAGGATCTCGAACACAGGAAGTTCTGTCACATGGATGGGGCGCTTTGCCCTCTCAGCACGTGGATGTGTTTACCAACTTGGAAGCTGTCCAAACTTCACCATTAGGCATCTTTATGGAGGCTTCATTGCGTAGACATGTTCAACCAATTATTAACTCAATCTCCAGCCTCTCTCCCTTACCCGGAAGCTGAGGGGCTGGGCCAAAATCCCTAAGCTTCTATTGGAAGCTTAATCTTTTTGGCAACCAGTCTTCATCCTGAAACCATCTATCTAGAGGCCCTCCGAGAGTCACCTCATTAGAACAAAAGATGTTCCTACCACCCTTCTTGCTTATGAAATTTCAAGACTTTTTAGGAGCCAGGTACCAGAGACCAAATTATTTCTATGATATCACATTTATATATCCTATAATTATTTAAAGCATGTTTTCCAATCTTATATATAGACTTGTAATTTTTATTAAATATTTAAAAGTGTTTATAGAATGATTTCACAGACTAATATGCTTTTTAATTCTTAAACTTTGCATTGTTTAACTTTTATTTTTTATGAAAACAATGATTTTCAAATTACATGCAATTAACAATTGGGGAAATTATAAGTAGTATTGTACAAAAGTCCTTTCAAGCATTCAAGAATCTATACCCTCTACCCATGTTCCTCAAGCATTAAATAATGTATTAGTAAAACAAATGAAGAGAAATCCAGGAACAAAACTAAAGAAGTTTCTCTAGATGCATAAGAGAAGAGCAAACAAAAATGGATGAAAAATGTTTGAGTATTGAATAATATTTAAATTGGAAAAAAAGTTTTATTAACATGAATAAAATTATAAAAGGTATCAACAACTTCAATGGCTAAATCAGTGATAATGGCACATGTGGGGTCAGTGGCAAAGCTCAGTTGTGTTTGTAGAAACAAATGACGTGTGATAATTTTTAACTTAAAATTGTACAAATATAATTTCAAGAACATGCCTAGAAGCCAGACAGGACATGACCATATGGTGCCCTTATTAGTTGATGTACTCTGAACACTTGCTTTGATCTTTGCCTAAAGTTATCAAGCTCTGACTCATGCTTTCTGTTAATGAAGTGCACAGATTTTCACAGGTCCCAGATCTGGACTGGGGATTAATATACTCAAAATGAAAATGATTAAAATATACTTTATTTTTCTAAAGTTCATTTTATTTACTTTGACAGAAAGAGCAAGGAAGGGGCAGAGAGACAGGGGCTCAAACTCATGAATCATGAAATTCTGACCAGAGCCAAAGTCAGATACTTTACTGACTGAGCTACCTAATTGCCCCTCAAATACCCTTTACATGACCTCAATAGTCTTTCAGACAAACACTTGCTTCTTAACCACTTATCTATTGTCTAGTTTCTTCTCTGTGCAGCTGTTCTCACAAGTTAACGATTTTACCTATTTTCTCTGTAGATGTCCTAAATCCATGGTCTATGCCAAAACTTTAATTTGGAGAGATGCTGTGATTAGTTGTACCCACTTTGCAGTTGGGGTTGGTTATTTGGTGAAGATCTTCTTCTCATTCTCTAAGTTGAGGCTGAGAGCAGAGATCATCACTTACATGTACCTGAAACCTCCATGTATTACTTAAGCAAGAAGAGCAATGCCTGCAGAAAACAATGAGATTAAAGTGTTAAGAAACTGAATGACTTTCACAACTCAGAAAAATTGAGGATTTGGGCAGATTTTTAAGATGAAATTAAGGGACTGGCTGACTTTCGGCATGAATCCTGGAACAGAATGAATACTGATCTGGATGGATTTCACAAGTTAGAGTCACAGCCAAACTGACTGTTGGGCATGAAACCTCTCCTGTGGTTACCTGTTTACTTCTTGGGTCTATGACCAAAGAAGAGTGGGGAGATCTTCCTTCCTTCCTTCCTTCTTTCCTTCCTTCCTTCCTTCCTTCCTTCCTTCTTCCTTCCTTCATCTTTCCTTCCTTCCTTCCATTTTTCCTTGCTTCCTTATTTTTCATTTTTGTTTTCTTTTTTTTTTGATAGTTTTAAAATATTTATTCTCAAGGTCAGAGCTTGACTGCTTGACACTATCTCCTTTATTTCAGTGAAGCTACATTGTGGCTTCAAAATAATTACAGAGTCATGAACATCAGGAGAAAACAGAGAGGAGGGGGGGATGTGGTTTTGAAATAGATATTTCATATAAGAAGACATCTAAAATCAGAGATGAGGAGCTACAAGATCAAGATATCCTTGGTCATTGCAATGAGCTATTGTGAAACAAAGAAAATTCTCCACATGAGAGGCATTCTCAACATAAATTTAAGTATAACTTACACGGAAGTTCTTTTATTTTAATGGGAATTTCAAGGGACACTCTGAGGATGGAAAGAAGTAAAAGAATAGTTGGTGGAAGGCTAGCTGAAAACTGACCCAGAATATTTGAGGATGATGATACAGGAGAGCAGAGATGACCAGAAAAGTATGCATATCTGATCAGTGTTAAAGTAAGTTAACTCCACTCAGTCTTCTGGACAAACATAATCAGGAATTCCATACAAAGATACATCACTGATAAGACTGTAGTGTTGTAGACTTATTAATTTTTTAAATAAACTATCATTGACCCTTTCTCAGCTTTCACATTTGCTGTTCTTTAATTCACTGAAGGTAAACTAAAGTCTAAAGGCTCCCATTAACTGTGACCTGATTTAGAAACCGAGAACATTTTTATTCAGCAATTTTTCCGTCTTCATTCTTTCCTTAGTTTCTTTTTTTAATTATTGATTAATCATTTACATATTGTAAAATTGACTCATTTAAAGCTACAGTTCTGTGGGTTTTGGAAGAAATACACATTAATGTAGGCAAAACTCAAATCAAATATAAAAAGTTCTGTCACTCCAAAAAATCTTCTTAGGCAACTTCATTTTTTTATTTGTTGGTTGGTTTGTTTATGTCTAGTGTTTATTTAAATACCAGTTAGTTAACATTCAGGGTAATATTAGTTTCAGGTGTAGAATGTGGTGATTCAACACTTCCATACAGAGCCTGATGCTCATCACAGGTGCACTCCTTCATCTCCCTTTAAGCAACTCTATAGACAACTGCTCTAACCATGACCTTTGCTACCATATTTCTTTTCTGGAATGCCATATACATTGGATCACAGAGTGTATGGTATTGGGGATCCTGTTTCTTTCATTTAGTATAATGCGTTTGAACTTAACTCATGGTCTTGTTTGTTCCAATAATTAATTCATTTCTATTGCTAAATAGAATGGATATGCCATAGGTTATCCATTCATTCATAAGCTAATAGACTTTAGGTTCTTTTCAGCTTGAAGCAATTATGAGTAAAGCTGCTATAAGCATTCATACACAGGCTTTTGTGTGATCAAATTTTTTTTCCAATAGAAATTTTACCAAATTAGAATTGCTGAATTTTGTGATAGTAAATGCTTAACTTTAAGATAAAATGCTGTATTTTTCCCCCTGTTGCTACATCACTTTACATTCTTACCACTTATGAATGAAAGATTCAGTTGCCCTGCATCCTGGAAGCCCTTAATGCTATCATTTGTTTTTTCCAATTTGGCCATGCTAGTAGGGGTATGATGATACAGCATTTTTTCCTTGATTTATGAATCTAATATATGATTATTGATATTGATATCAAATAGCTTTTCATCTGCTTACCATTTATACTACTTCTTTAGTTAAATGTATGTTAGAATCTTTACATATTTTTCTACTGAGTTGGTATTTTCTTACTATTTAGTTATTAGAGTTTGGAGTATTCTGAAAATAAGTTATTTTTCAGATGTATGGTTCACAAATATTTTCTCCTAGTCAAGGACTTATAAAAGTTTTTAATACTGATGAAGCCCTTTTATCAAATTTTTACCTTATAGGTAGAACATGCTCTTGACAGCATCTATATAATTTTACCTAACCAAGATTTCAAGTTTCAAATATTTTCTTCTTTGCTTTCTTCCATAAGTTTATAACTTTAGGTTTGGCATTTAGTTCTGTGTGATCTCTCTCTCTCTCTCTCTCTCTCTCTCTCTTACACACACACACACACACACACACACACACACACACACACATACAGAGAATATGGCATGGCTGCTGTGTGCCTCCTATTTTTCCCTTTTTGAACAGAGTGTTCTGTGTCAGTTATGCTATGTCTGCCCCAACATTGTACTGGAGCTCTGAGGGCACAATAATGTGTATCTTTATTCATTGGTTTTTAAATCAAGAGGAACTGCAATCAAGTAGATATACTTAAGAACCAATATGTGATGAGCTCTGTCTGTACATAGATGTTAAGATTCTGAGGTTCTAATTGACTTTATAATAGGATGGAACTGGTAGAGGATTTTTAGGGGGTAAATATATTTTGTATATGAAAGCAATAGAAATAATCTATAGCTAGCATTAGGAATATAGTCAATGATATTGTAAAAGCATTGTATGGTAACAGATGGTAGCTACACTTGTGAGCACAGCATAATGTTTAAGCTTGTTGAATCATTATGTTCTACACCTGAAAGTAGCATAACATTATGTGTCAACACACTGAAATTTTTTAAAAAATGAATCTATGGCTAGCAAGGAGACTGTCTTTGTTTTACTATGTCTACAAACACTTTGTTACTCCAGTTCTCAACTAGTAAGGCCAAAAATTCCCTCTCTTTCAGTGTGGATTTAATATGGTTACTTGCTTCTAGTAAATGTTATGAAGCAGACATGATGGAACTTAGACAACTAGATCAAATGCACCATTGTAGCGTCTCTTTTCTCTATATTTCACACTACTTGCTCTGGAGAAAGCACTTATCATCCCATGAATACATTTAAGCTGTCTATGAAGAGGTCCACATAGCAGAGATTTAAGGAGGACACTGCCCAATAGTAAGGAAGGCACTGGGTCTCCCTACCAAGAGCCAAGTGAGGGAGCCATCTTTATATCTTCAGATAACTGTAGCTCCTGCCAACATCTTAACTACAACATATAAAATATTTTGTACTAGAACCACCCATCTTAGCCACATCCAAATTTCTGATCCACTGAAACTATGATAACAAATATGTGTGTTTTTAGCTACCAAGCTTTGGGGTAACTTGTTATGCAGTAGTGGATAACTAATACACCAACTCAGACATTAGTCTCAGTTGAGTTTGCTAAACACCAGTGGAATAGCAATTAACAAGCTGCTTTATCCTATGTGCTGGAAAATACTATTATCTAAAGAAGAGTCTTTACAATGGATTTGCATCTTTAAAGTCATGAGTGCTTTATTTCAAATCATTTATCTTACATATGTTGAGAAATACTCATAATTCTTACTGACTGACTCATTTTCTGAAATGAAAAGAAGAAAACCTAAAAGATTAAATTTCTACATCAACTACTTGTCTGTACATCTTTCAGAGGTAAACAATAAAAGAAATTAGTTAAATGCATAAACCTGCAAGAAGTAAACTTTTCTTAGTGGAATTAAGTATACAAATTTTAGGATTAAGTATAGTTCATGGCATGATACAAATAAGTCATTTTCTATTTTTTGTGTCAAAGATATGGTTTATTTGACATAGAGATGAAAATCGATCTGGGCATTTTGTCTCTTTGATTTTGATTTATTCTAATATCAATATTTCTTGAATATTCTTGAATAGTTAGTACCATATCAAAATCAAGATGTATAACAAAACTGAGAATATTAACATCTCTTGTCAAAAGCCTAGCTCTGAAAACAATAAATAAAATTTATAGATTATTTAAGACTATTTATTTAAAACAGTCTAACACATTTTGTATCTTCATTGTGAAGAAATTAATTTTCATCTTAGATTGTTCATTTCTGTGGTGTATATTCAAATACATTATTTATTTGAGAAGCTATTTGAGAAACAGTCTTTTCTTAGTGATTGAGACGAAAATCTTCAAGTTCAATTATGCAATATTGATGCATTTATGATTGCTGAGCTCTTGACTTAAAGATACATATGTAATCTAAAGTTTAAGACCTCACTAAAATAGGTATTTTCCATATAGATTTATGACTGCTGAGCAGCAACTGGAAAACCAATGATCTTTTAACCATCACTGAAAATAAATTCAACCAAGGACAATGACTAGTCAACCATGAAATTGTGCACTTAAGCAGACTTCACACTGACAACAGAAATGCTGAAGGGAATTTATATATACTTGCTAGGATCTCGTCTGCTGTTACTCTGGAAAAATCTTTTCTATGATCCATTTGTAGTGAAAACAGCAGTATATCCATTTGCTATTTCAGTGTCTATTCTCAACACTTATATTGATCAAGAATAGTGACTTCAGGTTTTAAAAAGCAGTAACTCATAGTTTCATTTCAAATTTCTCTGGTAAAGATCCTTTTGATTGATCTAGAATGGTAAAATCTTGAGAAATAACATATGAGATAAAAATCATATCATAAATATTTATATCTAAGTCATTAATTACATATCTTGATTACTTTAGGTTAATCCTCAGAAACAAAATTGTAGAGATAATTACTATTCTAATTTTATAAAGGTCAAGAAACTAAGGAACAGAGGTTAAGTAAATTGTCATGGCCATAATTTTGAACTTACTCAGTCATTTTTCAGGTCCATACACTTAACTATTGGGCAATGTTACACTACCTCAAAATGCAGTATGGTAGATAACTAATAAATTACAATACAATATCTATCAACACCAATATTTAAATATTTTAAAATATAGTTTAATACAGTTTATCTTTAATATACATAATACAGTACTTAAGTTAGTTATAAAAATATCTATCATTCATTATTTTTAAAATATGTGTGGGGCGCCTGGGTGGCTCAGTCGCTTAAACGCCACGTCTGGCTTGGGCTCAGGTCATGATCTCAGGATTCATGGGTTCGAGCCCCACATTGGGCTCTGTGCTGACAGCCAGCTCAGAGCCTGGAGCCTGTTTCAGATTCTGTGTCTCTCTCTCTCTCTGACCCTCCCCTGCTCACTCTCTCTCTCTCTCTCTCTCTCAGAAATAAATAAAAACAAAAAAAATTATAATAAAATAAAATATGTGCTAAAACTATATTAACAGTTTCACATAAATTATGCAATAAGATCTACACAATACTGTAAGTCATAATAGTCCTCTACCCTTATTGTACAAATGAGGCAACTATCTAGGGCAGATCCTGTGACCTCTCGGAGACTTATTGTTGATTTGTGGCAGATTCAGGATTGAAACACATACATTTAAAGACACTAATAAAAACTAACTTTTTATTTTATGGATTTCCTATTATATTACTGGAAACAGTTTTAAGTTAACATTGATTTTCATGGATTTTTCATTTATACCTGATTTATCTAAAATTAAATGATGTGCAGCAGGTAGGAATTAAAACGGTTTTGCATGCTTGAAAGGTGACTGAACACTTGGATAAATGGAAACACAAGAAAATGACAACTGATAATAATTGTCTAGCTTTTACATACATCTTACTGTTCTTTTTAAACATTTTTAAATGTATGTGTCCTATGACGTATCCTTACATATTTCTTTGAATGGACTTTATGTCTCATTCAGGAACATATTGTACAAATGAAAAAAATTATGCATCTTAATTTAAGAAATAAATAGAATCTGTGGCGTAAAGGTAGGCTGAGAAAAACCTAATTCATGTGAAATGATTACTGGGTATTGTGGATACACAGTTCAAGCCTTTTATAATTATACTTAACACCCTAAGATAAAGTACCAGAATTACGGCAGTGAAAATTTTACTTCCGACTTAGGGTTGTAAAGGTTATTTATCATTGCACCATTGAATACATCTAGGCATTACATCATTTTTTTTGTCTTTTTAATTTATTTTCATGTGAAAATTAAAATGTGGAGCTGAAGAACTTGCAATAAAACAAGTGTAAATGGCTCTTAAAACAAATAGAATCTAAGCCAAATGTTTAGCTTTTCTATGAAAAATTATTCATTGAATGTTATATTCAAAATTACAAGTCACCTTGAACATTATCCTCATTAGGTGACCAAAATATTCACTAAATAATATCTGCGATTACGTATTAGACTGCCAAAATTTAAAGGGTCAGGAAAAGTCAGATGCGTGAGAGAAGAATAAAAATAATTGTTATTGTATACTAAGCATACTTCTCTGGAGATTGCATGCAGAAGTCGTGGCAAAAGTGATAAAATAAAGGTGAAGTACAAGATGGGATGGAAATGACAAGGAAGACAGATGTGCATTTCTGCTTTGCATTCTATAAACGTACTCCATCAAAAAGATACTTTGCCAATGCTGCTTTTCCTTGCAAATTTCAAATCTCTGTTCCTATAATTTTCCACACCTTAGGTCAACATATATAGGTTAATGTTCATTGTATTAAAGTATTAAATTAATTTTATTTTTTTAAGGAAAAAACTAATAACAACTAAACTTTGGTGATTTGTAGACCTACCCAATCACTACAAGCATTCTATCAAATACAGTGATATCGATTGTTTAGAAATTGCTCCTTATCAAACTGTCCCAAATTCTGTGGCACTTTCTAACATGTTTATGACTCTGGGGAATAGCAGATGTTTATCTCCTTTGAACAAGATAACCATATGCACGTCTCTCATGGAATAGCAGGTTTACAACTTTAACTACTTTTGAGAAAAACTTGTTTAACAATAAGGAAGCATGTTGACAGGAAAGATTGTTTACCACTTCTAAGCACAGAAAACAGGTTTGGGCTCACCTCTTTTAAAATTCAGTGTCTTTCTTGACAAAAATGTACTTAAACCTCCAGATGTCATATAACTGAATTGAAAATGCTGTGGCTTCAAAGAATAATTTTGACGAGGAAGACTTGTTCTACAGCTGTCATCAGAGGAGGGGTGGGCATTGAGCAATGAGAGAATTTTCAAGCACCAGACATAGGAGCAGCAGAAAGCAGGGGAAAACTTCAGATTATCCTGGTCTCTATATCTACACCAGATTTCCAGCATTGCTAGAAGCAGCTCTATATATTATTAAACGGTCACTTATTATCACAATAGAGAAATTGTTGATCCTCAAAGGGACCACACTTGAATCCCCACACCAGCAACAGGAAGGAAGCACACAGAACCAATCTCTAGAACAAGAAACATCATTTTGTGTAAATATTGAACATATGGTGAAGGCAATTATAGGAAAATATGATAGAAAAGCTGACCTTCCTGATTTTCATAAATGGTAGTTTTTGTTTTCACTTTGGCACAGTAATGGCTGATCCAGAGACCAAAATAGATAAATAGTAACTCACGTGTGTGTCCATGTATCTAGATCGAATGTAAATTGTGTATGATGTGAATAATGTGTATGGGATATATGCACAAGAATCTTTATAGTATGTATTACAGTTTAATATGTCCACTATTAAAATGTTTGTTCTTTTAATATCATACAACTGTTTTCATCAAATTGTCTGTTCTGGTCATCTTAATGATAGAAATTGTCTCAAATGTACTGTTTTCCAAAAAGACCAAATCTATCATTAATTTTTAAGGGGGGAAATACTTGATTTCAAGTTAAAGGCATTTTCATTATATGGAAGCATGTGTGGGAGTGCGCACATGCATGTAGGTATGTATACGCAGTCATATAAAAATTTCAGATGTATTGCAATGGCAAATTTTAAAAAGCATATGCATCCCTGATAAAGAAAATAAATCTATACTTTTCAGCAGATGGCCCTATAATCTACATACTAGTCCTCTAATTTTCTTGCATTCTGATGACTCATTTTACATCATAAGAAACTCTTTACTAATCCCTGATTATAATACTCTTGTTACTATAATTCTCACTTATCTCAATCAGTCAGTTTTCTTCATCATTGCAAGTTTGGCAGAAGCTGGAAATTTCTGTAGGTTTTAGGACTGATGTAATCAGATGTTTTTGATGAAATGCCCATATATATTTTTTTATACAGTCAGCCTCCTACAGTTCTGTCTCATGCCTTACCTTCACTTTCTGAAATGAAACTTCCATCACCGGTTTATTTCTCAAATTTTTCTGCTCTGCCATTTGGACCTCCTTAAAATAAATCAACTCCTTCATTTCATCTGGAAGCATTGCTTTGAATGGTTTCCTTATTGACTCTGAGCTCTTTTAGCATAATATGAATTTCCTTAAAGCATTCATAGAACTAAAGAATATTCCTTTTTCTATAATTTTTTCAACCAGGTAGTAAGACCAAGAAAATGGTATGATGCTTTTAGCTTACCCATGGACATTGAAAACTAATTGTTTTTCATATACCTTCAAGTCTATTCAAGCATCAGTGCTCCATTTGTTCTGATCTCTCAGAGCCTATGGCTCACCTAACACATGCTTTTCACAGTTTTCAATTATTATGCATGTAAAATTAAAAAGTCTAACAAACTTTTTATTAATTATATTTTGGATAACTGTAGAATTACATGCAATTGTAAGAAAAATAGAGAACGATCTCTCATACTCTTTACTCATTTACCCCCACTGGTAATATCTTGCAAGATAATAGTCTAATAGCACACATTGGATATTAACATTGATACAAGCAGGATACAAAGCATTTCCACCACTAAAAGGATCTTTCGTGTTTCCCTATTTTAGCCAAATCCTCTTCCTTCCGAGCCTCCTTGCTACTTACTCCTGTCCTTCTCTCTGGCAACAAGGACTTTATTCTCTATTTCAATAATTATGCCATTTCAAGAATATCTTATAAATGGAATCGTTCATTATGTAATCTTATGGTACTGAGTTTTCTTCCTATTATGCCTATTTCTTTAAGTATTTCCTGTTCTCTTATTTTTTATCCACCGAAAATAGTTTTCTAATTATTACCAAACTTTTTTTAACCCCTTAATATTTAATTGGGGCACCTGGCTGTTTCAGATAAGCATCTGACCCTCAATTTCAGCTTAGGTCATGATCTCATGGTTCATGAATTTGAGCCCTGAATACAGCTCTTTGCTGACAGCATGGAGCTTGCCTGGGATTCTTTCTTTCTCCCTCTCTCTCTCAAAATATATAATAAACAATTTTTTTAAAAAGATCCTAATATTTAATTTTCTGGAAAGAATAGTCTGTGATCATTTCTCTAGTTTATCACCTCTTCTTTACTTTCAAGCCATTAAAATTTAGGTTGTTTCTTCTCCACTTCATTAAAATTATTTTTACTAAGATTAGGTTAAGCCTTCTAGTTGACAATTCCAATTAGATTTTTTTGCAACATTTAACACTTCTAAGCATTGATTTTTTTTTCTTAAACTCTTTCTTCCTTGACACTAATGAAACCAGTGTATTCATTTATGAATTCATTTAAGAACTATTTATTGAGATCTATTGAGTGCTTACTATTCCAGGCAATAGACAAATTAGGGGTAGTTGCAATAATAATATAAGCAGTGTGCTATGAAAGCAAATAACAAACAAACGTAACCTGATCTTTTGAAATAAGGACATTTTGTCAGAAAGACCTGACACATTAGCTGAATCCTACATGATTTATGGGAATTATAATCTTAGGTCCAAGCCATAATCTCTCTAAATTGAAAAAATAAAATCTGTAACAGATATGATTATTTTTTTCACCTAAGTCCAAGCTCACATTAGCTCTTTGGGGAATTAAAATATCATTTTGTAATACTCTAAAATTTTACCTTGACCATAGAAATGACTTTTTCTCCCTTTTAAGGTCTTAATCTTACTATATTTTAAATTTACATTCCTTTCGCCAGGTATATCAGTACCTCTGTGATCTCTTCCTTGAAATCCAGACATCCAGATAATCTAGATGTTTTAAGTACCTTTTTACAGCAGCTCTCACTGGTCCTAGCTTCTTAGTATGTCTTCCCAATGCTATTTCTCTTATCTGTCATAACAATTGAATAAGAAAGAATCCTATGATAGCTGAGTTAAAAATCCTATGTCAGTTTAAGACTTACAGATATTTACTATTAAAGCATATTGACTGAGGGTAAATCTTTTCTCTGAAATGCCAGGACTGGGAAATGCAAATATAAAGCACAGAGAAACATTTGATTAAAATACCCAACCATGCAGGTTAAAATTGTAGCTCAGGGAAATAGGAAAAATCTATTCCTGAATTGATAAGTAACTGGTAGAAGTCATTAAACAGAGAGCATTGGAGAAAAACAATTTTATTTGAATTGTTGAATCTCTGTATGCAAAGCAATAGCTTTGAGAAACAGAAAATTCTTCAGTTGGTTATCATGTCATGCTAAGGAAGAAGGGCCACCCCTGCCCAGGTTGTGGGACAAGAATAATGTATGCCAGTGGAAACTGCAGGATTGAAAAAAAATCATCCATATTGTATGAGAACCAAAGACAGAAATTGTACTTAAGCCTACCCAGGCACATACTAACAAGAAAAAGTTTCTGCATCCACCTTAATCTGTATGCTGGTTTACTCTGTGTTGCCCCATTGAGACAGATTCTCTCAAATGCAGGTAAATAAAATTCCCAGAAGTAGAGTAATAGCCTATGACCTCACATGGTAAGGACTCAAGGGCCTTTTTCTGGGCTAGTGATTCTAAAAGTGAATTGTTCAAAACTCTAGGCTCCTGTGAATATGGCTCCCAACACCATAGACACTTTTAGAACTTCAGGAAGTTAAATTTATGTTGTCCAATCTTCTAGTACTGATGCTTTTTCAAAAGTACTATTTGCAAGGAAAAGTGCTAAGTCTTGTTAACACACAATTCTTGATATCTGTTATTAATATTGGAAACATTAAACAGTTGTGTGTTCTACTAATGTAAACTCAAAAAGTCCCAGAAGCATAACATCTGCTCAGCTTGCAAATCACTATCACTTTTTCAATTTTTTTAAAGGTTATTTATTTTTAAGAGAAAGATAGGGGGCACAGGGCGCTCATTAGGAGGGGAGAAGAGAGAGGCAGAGAGAGAATCTCATGCAGGTATGCCCTCCCAGTATGCAGCCCTAGGTGGGGCTCAACCTCATGAACTGTGTGTGAGATCCTGACCTGAGCTGCAATCAAGAGTCTAACCCTTTACCGGCTGAGCCACTCCATCGGCCTATAACATTTTTTCGATTATGGTTTATGTATGTTATAAAATCTAAAAAAGAAATTTCTAACAAATGTTTAATGCATAATAAATATGGAAATCTTTTAATCTTTTTGCTTAAAATCATAAGTTTTTTAAAAGTAAAAACATATTTTTTCTTTTTTTAATGTTTTTAATTTTGAGAGAGAGAGAGAGAGAGAGAGAGAGACAGCATGAGCAGAGGAGGGTCAGAGAGAGAGGGAGACCCAGAATCTGAAGACAGGCTCCAGGCTCTGAGCTGGCTGTCAGCACAGAGACCAATGTGGGGCTAGAACCCAGGAACCATGAGATCATGACCTGAGCTGAAGTCGGACACTTAACAGACTGAGCCACCCAGAAGCCCCTTAAAGTAAAAACATATTTAAAAAAACAATTATTTTCTTTTATGTCTTATTGTTAAAGGAAAAATTCCTAAAACCAGTTCTCAAATTTACAAAGTAAGACCTTAGTCAAATCTTCATGAAATTTGAAATATTATTAATACTAACTGATGATAACAATTTTTAAAACATATTATGCATGATATGGTAATTTTCTGTGGTTTCATGGTCTAGTTTTATCAAAAGCTTGCATGAAAACAACAATATGCTTACTTTTTCTAATATTAATCTAAGAAAACCATAAAGTGTAACATCTATTTACAGCATAACATACATAATTTATAATATAGACGAACATTGAATGGCTTTATTTTTATTATTTCAAACACAGAATGTGTTTTAAAAGGCAACACACAAATTTTGAACCATGAAAAGAAAATATGAAAACCTTTAGACAAGCTGTTAGCTAACATTTGAAAACCAAATTAAGCAGGTTTACAATATAATGCAGCAGATGGAGAAAGTGTGATCGCCCTGGGAATAAATTTTCTTTATCATTTTAACTTAGGTCTGCCCATGTGCTTCTCAGATAATAAGGTTTTATCTCCATAAACATGTTTCATATTACCATTAAATAATGTTCTTTCAAGTATTTTTTTATTATACCTGTTCTAAGCTAAGGTTTAGGGAATGTTAATATAAGGAAATAGCAAGATCACGTTTCATTTTAAAGAGTAAGCAGTAATGAAATTTTGCTTATTGTAGGTAGGTGTGAAATATACGTGTGCAAAAAATGACATTTATCTAGAAAAATATTGTATTATTGTACTGCCATATACTATGGCCTCAAATATATGTTGTTCTGATTGTAAACAAGGGAAAATTTTTGATAACATGTGTTGCTAACTCATTTAAAAAATTAAATCAAGTGGTACTTTTTAGGAGGATAAGAGAAGGTAAAGATTTGAGACTGACAGACCAGTTAAGGCACTGTGTTAACACATTCCATGTGAGAGATGAACTAATTCAAAAATTGCAAGACAGAAAGAAATGTGTAAGCAACCTTCCAAGATAGTGCATGTGGTAAAAACATCCTCAAATTAAATAGTGCCTCCGAAGCAATAGTTACTTGGGGTCAACATCATGTTGACAAACTCTTCACTGAACAAATCTAAGATGTATGAACTGAAGACAGACAATTTTTGAAAAAGAACGGAAAATATTAATTGTAGCAAAGGAGAAGGATACTTAACTAATGTAGCAGAAGTAAATTTGTACTCCAACATAAATGAGAAACGTAGAAATATTGAAATTCAATTTCAAAGATTTCACCTTAATTTTTATTTTGCATTTAGCTGAAGGACATAACAGAAGAGGAAAAAATAGCAGACCTTGTAGTCAAGATGGCATTTGTCAACCTGTTGAAATGGGTAGAAGCCAACTGGAATATGCCATACTATCTGCAGACAGTAAAATTACAATATTTATAGAAGCTAATATGTAAGCTGACTTTGGATTATATTTTCAAAATTTCCTTAGGACATACACAGAATGATTACAGACACATCTATTGTGAAAGATATAAACATCAAGAGTGGCAGTGAAGAAATATTTCCAGAGGATACCGAGAGTCAGAGTTGTTCAGGCACCATAGACATTACCTATGAGCTTGTTGGAATGTGAAATCTGAGACTCTACTCTAGATCTGACCAAGATCCCTGGGTGATTTATATGCACATTAAAATTGATGCTTTGATACACATAGATGACGTTTGGCAGATGAAAATGTCCTATAGTCACAATTGCAGTAATGGAAGGGAGAAGTCACCTAATTCAGAAAAAATGCAGATAAACACCATTTTATCATTTTATCCCCATAATATTCATATCATTTTACTGGGAATAAATCATATTTTTATCACAATTAAATTACCAAAATTACCCTATGTAATTTTCTGGAACTTGAGACAATAAGAAATCATCTGACATTTCTTTCTTTTTTTTTTTTTTAAATTTATTTCTAGGAGAGAGAGAGAGAGACAGTGTGAGCAGGGGAGGGTCAGAGAGAGAGGGAGTCACAGACTGAAACAGGCTCCAGGCTCTGAGCTGGCAGTCAGCACAGAGCCCGACGCGCGGCTTGAACCCACGAACCGCCAGATCATGACCTAAGCGAAAGTTGGACGCTTAACCGACTAAGCCACCCAGGCGCCCCAGAAATCATCTGACATTTCATTCAGAATTCTAAAACATACCAAATTTAGAAAATGTTGCAATATCTAAGCAGTTTCCCTAAAATTTGTATAGGCTTAAGATAAAAGAGGTTATATTTTATGATACATTTAATATGAGTTTGCCCTTGAAATAGCAAACGCAAGATGACATATAAATGATATCTTAAAAGCTTTTGAAAAAGCCACCTGCTCAAGGAAGGACACTGAATTATTTATACATTTATAGTAGCTATTAAGAGGTTTCCTTTCTTTGTTTCTTGCTTTGTACATTAAGGTATCATTCTACGTTTCTTTTTTTAAAATTTTTATAGTTTTTATTTATTTTTGAGACAGAGAGAGACAGAGCATGAGTGGGGGAGGGGCAGAGAGAAAGGGAGACATAGAATCTGAAACAGGCTCCAGGCTCTGAGCTGGTTCTGTTTAGCACAGAACCCGGTGCAGGGCTCGAACCCACGAACCAGGGGATCATGACCTCAGAGCCAAAGTCGGACACTTAACCACTGAGCCACCCAGGTGCTCCTCATTCTACATTTCTAAATTAAAGTATAATGTATTTCCACTGCTGAGAAAATAACTGAGTATATCAGAGTTTATAATATATGTTCCATCTTTTATATCTTTCTAAATTTTCTTAATGTTTATTTATTTTTGAAGGGGAGAATAAGCATGAGCAGGCGAGGGTCAGAAAGAGGGAGATAGAATTTGAATCAGGCTCCAGGCTCTGAGCTATCAGCACAGAGCCTGACACAGGGCTCAAACTCGTGAATCTGGGATCATGACCTGAGCTGAAGTCAGAAATTTAAGCAACTAAGCCACTCAGGTGCCCCTATATCTTTTCTATATAACAAATATAAAATTAATTTTGTGTATATAATCAAGCAAGATGTTATATAAAAATAACTAGGTAGTTTTGAAAACTCAAAAATATTTTTACTCTTACTAAAATGTTTTGCCTCAAATTATCTATGGAAATAAAGATATCTTGGAATAAAGAAGGTAAATAAATATTGAAATAACAGATTGGCAATTAATAAAATCATTAATAGATCACTATTAAAATATTTGACAACTATGGAAAGTATCTCACCTTTTTTTTTTTTGAAGGAACAAGTCATACTAAGATTCTACTTTTCATGTAAAAGAGTGGAATAAATCCAGAGAAAATAAAACAATGGAAACACAGAGAAAATAACCATGACAGTGGTTATTTCATGATGATATTACTTACTAATATTTTAGTCATACCTCTAACTTTGATATTCTCTTCTACATATAGTACATTTTTAATTAGAATAAATTCTAAAATCAAAAATAGTATCTACATTGGTATCTGACAGTTTTAGTATGATAAAGAAAGTTACATTGATATTAGAAAGCTCAACCAATAAACAGGGTACAAAAATGTATGTATATAATAATTTTATCATGCCTTGTATCTTTCCTTCTCTTATTATAATATAAACTTCAAGAAATTGAAAGAATATATTATGCAAACTAATCAAAATATCCATAAGAAACCACATCAGAACACATTTTATATAAAGTATTTCATCTTCCTTTGGAAATAAATGTATTATTTAAGATAAAATGTGTCGATAATATTCCAATATGTTCATTAAAAATTTCTTTTTTCTTCTAATTCTATTGGCTAATTCTTGTGCAGGTGTGGATACATTTCTATTTAACTTATAAATGACATTTTATATAATATACCAATTATATTACTATTTACTTATTTTGCATGAGTATATTTTAACACAAAAACATCTATTCTTTGTTTAATGGCTCTAAAAACCTGTGAAATAACTGGATTTGCAAAGATTGATTGGGCACTGAAATTTACTCTAAATTATTTCAAAATACTCTCTCCCATTCCTGAATGGTTTAATACCTTATATATCTATAATCAAGGACTGTCTCTTTCTGATATTGATATGGAAGAGTTGCTTTCAAAAATGCCACTAGAAATCTGCTGGCTTTTTTACCTGAAAGTCAAAGGAATGCTTCACAGATACTCATAATATTATAACACTTGTGTTTCTAAAACAGTTCTGTGATCTCATTATTGATAATTTAATATAATAACTGTAACTGAATTTAGCTATCAGAAGTGACAATTGCATATAATTGTAAATCATGCTTTCCATCTAATAAACACACTTTTTATTTATGAATTTTGTTTACTGAGTGTAACTGATCATAACAGTATGCATTTTTATTTTTAACAGTATGCATTAATTTATAATACCATTTATATAATTATTATGCATTATTTATATTTCAATAGACAAAATGTTGTTTTAAAATACTCATGTCACTAAATTGTATAACAAAATAAAAATACAACATGGACTACACCATGCAGTTTCGAATCATTTCATTTCGGCATCATTATTATAAGAAACTAAATTTACAAATCACAGCAAAAACATAAGATACAACACATTAACACAATATCAGAATGATGATTATTAAATGATCTTCAAAAGTTTGCAAAATATTAGATTTCTAAAAGAACTTTTAACCAAACGACAATGGGGCCTGGGTGACTCCAGCTCAGGTCATTATCACATGGTCTGTGAGTTCCAGGCCTCCATGGGTCCCGTGCTGACCGCTCAGAGCCTAGAGCTTGAATCATTTTCTGTGTTTCCCTCTCTCTCTGCCCCTCCCCTGCTCACGCTCTGTGTAACACTCTAAAATATAAATAAACAGTAAAAAAAGAGATTAAATAAAAAAGTTTTACTGCAATTTTTATGTATTTATAATCAGATCTAGTCATCTCCCAATGACATATGATTTTATCAATGTAAATAATATGTAGTTTACAAAATGTTAGCAAAATGTATACTGACCAATTGGAATAGAAAGCAGTGATTTAGAAGATATTTCTCTCTCTGCCTAAATAAGAATTGTCAACTTCAACTATTTTAAATAATGTTTTACAAGTTATGTTGTATCATTTAATAATTTAAAATTATATTTGCAACAGAAAATTTATGTCTTTAATGCAGTATTTTATTTTACACAGCTGGTTTTTCATACATAATAATTTTCTCAACCATTATTTAAAATGGTAACTTTGGCAAGTTATATTGTATCACTTAATAATTTAAAATTATATTTGCAACAGGGCAATTATGTCTTTATTGCAATATTTTATTTTATATAACTGATTTTTCTTTTTTTTAATGTTTTATTTATTTTTGAGAGAGAGAGAGAGAGACAGCATGAGCAGGGTAGGGTCAGAGAGAGAGGGAGACACAGAATCTGAAGAGAGGCTCCACGCTGTCAGCACAGAGCCTGATGTGGGGCTCGAACCCACAAGCCGTAAGATAATGACCTGAGCCGAAGTCGGAAACTTAACCGACTGAGCTATCCAGGAGCCCAACTGATTTTTCACACAACATAATTTTCTCAACCATTATTCAAAATGGTAACTTTGGCATTCTCAGTTTCTATCTCTATTTTGATTTCATTCATTTCAGGAATGAATTTTTTCAGCAGACTAGTGTTAAAATGTAAAAATGAACTTTATTTCAAGCAGATGTTTATTTTATAACATAAATATTTAAATTAGTGAATTACATGGAGTTCTTTAATGGAAAGTGTTAACTTTATTGAGGAAAATTTAATTGCAGAACGGTTATTACTATGAATAAGTTTTGCATGCATGTCTATCTACCTGTCTTTTATTTTTATTGCATCATTAGTTTTAATTGCTTTAATTATATCAAGTTAAATCCATTTGCATACTATCATTGTGTATAGGTATATATTTTAGTAAGCAAGTACTTTGAGTCACAGACATCTATAATATACAGTCTGTGGATAATTCTGAAATAGATTTACATGTTTATTTATGGTGCTGTATTGGGATCACTGGGATAGTTTCCCAAAATAGAAGAACTAATTTCTGTGAGGGTATTAAGAAGACAGCTGTCATGTAATGCTTCCCAAGTAGTTTTCAAAGTACATAAACAATATTCTGTAATGAATACTCAGATTAGCATATCAGATGAAAGAGTAGAAATTCATTCTGAATAACTTCTTAAAAGAAAGACATTTTGAAGAATTAAAGAAACAGAGATTTCTTTTTTTTTCTTGTCCAATATCACTGTGCTTTTTCAACCTAAAGTTTCAGGGTATATTTGCTGGTTTAAGTACCATCTGAAAATGCCAAAGCCCAGGCACACATTGTGATACCAAATGAACGAGAGAAGAAGGGCACTTACTTTTTAATAAAAATAACCCTAACAGGAAAGAAAGAGAGAAAGAAGAAAGAAAGAAAGAAAGAAAGAAAGAAAGAAAGAAAGAAAGAAAGAAAGAAAGAAAGAAAGAAAAGAATCTATTTTTTTTTAATTTTGGGGGAAAGAGAGAGAGAGAGAAAGAAGGAGAGAGAGAGAGGGAGATAGAACATGAGTTGGGAAGAGGGGCAAGAAGAGAGAGAGAGTATCTTTTTTTTTTAGGGTTTATTTATTTTGAGAGATGAGAGAGAGAGAGAGAGGTGGAGAGAGAGAGCACACATGTGCAGGGGAAGGACAAAGAGAGAATCCCAAGCAGCCTCCCAAGCCAGGCTCAGTCCCATGAACTGGGAGATCATGACCTGACCCAAAACCAAGAGCCTGATGCTTAACCAGTTGAGCCACCCAGGTGCCCTGAGAAAAATCTTAAACAGGTTCCTAACTCAGCATGGAGACTACTATGGGGCTCATTTCCATGACCTTGAGATCATGACCCCAGACAAAATCAAGAGTCGGACACTCAGTCAAGATCCACACAGGTATCCCAAAAAGAGCCTCTAAAGCATGGATTTACATAGTAGTTTATCAAGTTGCTTCATCTATCTTTTTTTAAATATTATAAAAGTTGATAATTAGTAAATATATGAAATATATACTATATAGAGCAATATGTATATGAAAATATAAATACTATAAATTCTATATATTTACATATATGCTGTATATTTACTAGTATATGTACTAGTAAAGTGTATATATTTACATGTTACATTTATTATATATGTTTCACATTATTATGCATATATATTATGTATATATATTATACAATATGTATATGTGTAATTATAATAGCACTGGTCTCAAGGCTCTCTGTACTGTTTATATGAAAGTATATGTATAGTATATTCTTAGTTCAAAGTGTACATGTACAGCACACATATACGCTATATATATAGTACTATTGAGAATAAGGTGGCCATTCATAATCAATGACAAAGGACAAACTACTGAGTGCTTCAGGTTATCCAGCAACAAATATCTATTAAGGTAACTTAGATAGCATGACTGTAAGCAGAGCCACTGAATATAGCTGTGTAGTTTGCATACGATACTTATAATCTCAGCAGAGGGGGACAATGAGGTCTAAAATTCCACTTGCTAATTATGACACCTAGTTGGAATTGCCTTAATGCAAAAGGAGTGATGATTCATAATTTATTCACTCAAAAGAGATACATATGTATGTGCGAAGGTCCTCCAGAGAGCTAGGGCAGAAAGCCATCTCATCACAGCATCTAAATAAGCTAACCCACGGCCTAGAAGGCAACTCTGAATGTCAGTAAGTGCTCCAGCTTAATATACATATATATGATCTTAACAGAAAATAAGCATAGGAAGAGAAACCAAGCAGAGTCCATATCATTGTGTATGGTCCCATATTTTGCACACATTGACCATTCTAACTACAATGGTGAGAAAAACCAATCAGATCAATCAAACCAAAGAATTAGGGGGAAAAAATCTTACTTTTTGAGTATAGAATAAATGTACAAACCATCTACAATAAAAACTTTACAAATCCTAGTATAAAATAGTAAAAGATGGGAAAAAGAAAATAAAATGCTGAGAGGAAAATGGGAATAATAAATTTGAGTAAATTGTTGAAAGATGGTACAAAATGTAAATGGAAGCATTAAAGAAGGCTGCAGAAAGAAACAGTGAGATTGTACAGTGAGAGCAAACTTGGTAAATGTGGAACTCAGACAGCTGAGATGACACACGTGCCAATAGTGGGGTGTCTAAACAAGGGAACAGACAAAAATAAAAACTAATAAAAGAAAATGTATAGGAAACTACCTAACAAGAGAGCTTAGAGACAATGCTGATGTGCGGTACAAAAACTCATCAAATTCCTGGAATAATGAATAGTTAAAAAATACATATGTATACTATAGATATTTTCTCAAAATTAAAGTGTAGGCAAATCATTTAAAAATATAAGCAAGAAGATATTTATCTTGGTTTCCAGTGCTTCTATTCTTTTTTTTTTTAATTTTTAATGTTTATTTATTTTTGAGAGAGACAGAATGTGAGCAGAGGAGAGGCAGAGAAAGAGGGAGACACAGAATTTGAAGCAGGCTTCAGGCTCTGAGCCATCGGCACAGATCCAGATGTGGGTCTTGAATCCAAGAATCGTGAGATCATTTCCTGAGCTGAAGTCAGACACTTAACTGACTGAACCACCCAGGTGCCCCCAGTGCTTCTAGTCTTTAAGCCATGGCTAAGCAAGTCTCAAGCAGAAAGGCCACAGAAAGGACATATGCCTAAAAAACAACTGCACTTTTAAAATAACTTATAAACTAGATTTAGGCTTTAAATCTAGCTGTAAATTTTAAGTTAGATTTAGAATTCAACTGGTGAAATATTAGATTTTTTTAAACTATCCCCAGCTTAAGTTCTGACCAAAATTCAATTTGAGTAGGCTATTTCCTCTCACTCTCATCCTCCCATCTATTTTTATCTTGGTCAAGAATTTAAAAATGTAAAAGCTAGAAGAGATATTGAAAAATTATACAGGGTAAAGCCATAATAACACATTTACCAATTAAAGGCTTAAATATTTCTAAATACAAGTAAAGTTATATATTATAAATGCTGTATATATTTTTACACATAGATGTACAAAACATACATGTACAAAACACCTAATACTTTCAATAGTATGTATATACAAAAGTAGGTATATACTTTGTATATATAATAGTAAAATTCATATGTATTTTTTATATACATGTTATATATTTATAAATATACTCTATATGTGTATGTATACTTTGAGCTACTAGGTATATTAACAATAATAATGAATATAAATACATAAAAAGCTGAAATTTTGGCCAGAACATTCCTACAAAATTGGATCTACAATGTGTGCATGTATGTGACTAATATACGGACCAAATAGACATTTGCAGTTTTACCACCTTCATTCTCTTTGTTTTTCTTTTTCTTTTTTTTTGTTAGCTTTTATTTAAATTCTAGTTAGTTAACATATAGAGTAATATTGATTTCAGGAGTAGAATTTGGTGATTCATCACTTACATACAAAACCCAATATTCACCACAACAATTGCCCTCCTTAATACCCATCACCCATTTAACCCATCCCCCCTCCCACCTTGCCTCTGATAACCATCAGTTTGTTCTCTACAGTTAAAAGTCTGTTTCCTGGTTGGCCTCCCTTACTCTTTTTTTCCCCCTTGTTTATTTGTTTTGTTTATTAATTTCTACATATAAGTGAAATCATACAGTAGTTGTCTTCCTCTGACTGACTTCTTTTACTTAGCATATTACTCTCTAGCTCCATTCATGTCATTACAAATGGCAAAATTGTATTCTTTTTTATGACTGAGTATATTCCATTGTACATATATAAATCATATCTTCTTTAATTATTCATCAGTCAATGGACATTTGGGGTCTTTCCATAGTTTGGCTATTGTTGATAGTGCTGCTAAAATATTGGGAACATGCACCCTTCTTATCTATATTTTTGTATCCTTTGGCCAAATACCTAGTGGTGCAATTGCTGGGTCATAGGGTAGTTCTATTTTTAAATTCTGATGAACTTCCATACTGTTATCCAGTAACTGTATGTACTAACTGGCTGTACCAGTTAGTATTCTTATCCACAGTGTAAGAAGGTTACCCTTTCTCTGCATCCTCTCCAACACTTGGTGTTTCCTGTGCTCTTAACTTTAGCTATTCTGATAGGTGTGAGGTGGTATTTCATTGTGGTTTTGATTTGTGTTTCCTTGATGATGAGTGATGTTGAGCATCTTTTCATGTGTCTGTTAGCCATCTGCATGTCTACTTTGGAAAATGTGTATTCATGTTTTATGCCCATTTCTTAACTGTATTGTTTATTTTTGGGTGTTAATTTTGAGAAGTTCTTTATTGATTTTGGATACCAACCCTTTGTCAGATTTGCCATTTGCAAATATCTTCTCCCATTCCGTAGCATGCCTTTTTAGGTTTGCTGATTGTTTACTTTGCTGTAAAGAAGTTTTGTATCTTAATGAGATCCCTATAGTTCATTTTTGCTTTTTGTTGCCCTTGCCTCTGGATATGTTTCTAGTAAAGAATTGCTAAGGCCTATGTCAAAGAAGTTGCTGCCTGTGTTCTCCTCTAGGATTCTGAAGGTTTCCTATCTCTTAGTTAGCTCTTTCATCTATTTTTAATTTATTGTTGTGTTTGGTGTAAGAAAGTGGTCCAACTTTATTCTTTTTCATGCCATTGTCCAGTTTTCCCAGCACCATTTGTTAAAGAGACTTTTCCCCATTGGATATTCTTTCCTTCTTCGTTGAAGATTAGTTGACCATATAGTTGTGGGTCCATTTCTGGGTTTTCTATTCTATCTATCAATCTACCTGTGTGTTTTTGTGCCAGTAAAAGACTGTCTTGATGATTATAGCTTTGTAATACAGCTTGAAGTCTGAAATTGTAATGCTTCCAGGTTTGCTTTTCTTTTTCAAGATTCCTTTGGCTATTTCAGGCCTTTTGTTATTCCATACAAATTTTAGGATTGTTTGTTCTAGCTCTGTGGAAAATGTTGGTGGTTTCTTTGTCTCATCTTCGATTTCTTTCATAAGTGTTCTATAGCTGTCAGATATTTTACCTCTTTAATTAGGTTTATTCCTAGATATCTTATGGTTTTTGGTACAATCATAATATGACTCTCCTTGTTTTTTTATTGATTATAAACCTCTTTGTAATATCTATTTACATACTGGCTTTGTGCCAGGATAGAAATAAACAAACAAACAAAAAAGGAGATAACTATGAGATCACAGGTCCAGCAGCCTGATTATAGTATTAAGGAACAAGGAAAATGGTAGTTGTCCATTATGCTGCAAAACGCCTAGAGTGGTTAAAATTATTCTGAGTTGGAGTAGAAATTAAAATGCATACAATGTACATTATCTATAAAATATATATGTGCTATGTATAATATCTACAAACTTTTATGAGTATATAGAAGTATAAAGCCTTCATTTGGTAGGATGTGTTATTATAGCTTTAAATTGTAAAATTTCAATATGACTTCAAGTTTTCATATTTTTTAATTCTTGATAAAAAAAAAAACAGGAGTGGGAGAAAAGTGAGACAAAGTAGCCTACTCAAGTTGAATTTGGTTCAGAACTTAAGCTGGAGACAGTAAAAAAAAAAAATCTAATATTTCACCAGTGAAATTCTAAATCTAATTTAATATTTAAATCTAGATTTAAAACCTAAATCTAGCTTATAAGAAGCTATTTTTTTTTTAATTTTTATTTAAATTTAAGAGACAGAGACAGAGCACAAGCAGTGTAGGAGACAGAGCAGCAAAAGAGGGAGACACAGAATCCAAAGCAAGCTCCAGGCTCTGACCTGTCAGTACAGAGCCCTACACAGGGCCCAAACTCACAAACTATGAGATCACAACCTGAGTTGAAGTTGGATGCTTAACCAACTGGGCCACCCAGCCACCCTATATAAGAAGCTATTTTAAAAGTACTTTATTGGGACACCTAGGTGGCTCAGTTGGTTAAGTGTCCAACTCTTGGTTTCAGCTCAGATCATGATCTCACAGTTCAAAAGAGATCAAGCTCGGTACTGGGCTCTGTGATGACAGCATGAAGCCTGCTTGGGATTTTCTCTCTCCCTACCCTTCTGTCTCTCCCTTGTGCTCTCTCAGTCTCTCTCTCTCAAAAAAAACAAACAAACAAAAAAAAAAACAGTGCTTTATTTTCCAAACACATGTAAATTAAAGTATTGGTTTAGTTTACTTTGATTTGCTTTAGGGTAAAATAGGCAAATGTTTAATAAATCTTGACATTATAATTCAAGTAAATTTTGATAATTTGCTGAAGCAAAAGCATTGAACAAATAAGTGAACATGCTAGCAAATGTTCAATATTCTGTATTTTTAAATAAATTGTTCACATGAGGAAAGAAAAAGAATGTAAAATGTTCCTTTATGTAAGAATATATAAAATGACTTTAAGGAATGAATTATTAACAAATGAAAAACAAAATAGAAGTGTAACTTCCTACTTGTAAGCTTGTGAAAATCAGAAATATAAAATGAAGAAGCAAGAATGGCAACCAAAGTAGGATTATAAATGTAAATTCCTTAGAACTTCTCAAGAGACACCTGGGTGGCTCAGTCAATTATGTGTCTGACTTCAGCTCAAGTCATTATTCCATGGTTTGTGAGTTTGAGCCCCATGTTGGGCTCTGTGCTGACAGCTCAGAGCTTAGAGCCAGCTCCAGATTCTGTGTCTCCCTCTCTCTCTGCTCCCTCCCTCCTCATGCTGTGTCTCTCAAAAATAAATAAATGTTAAAAAAATTAAATCATTTATAAGTTCTCAAGCACTACCCACAGAAAATGTGAATTTTATTATCTAACAGATAATGCTAGAGATCAATATATGCTATTCATTTTACCAAAATTTTTATGAGCTACTAAAAGATTTTTCAGAATCTTCTGAATATTAATATTTTGGGAAAATGCAAAGACAGCAACAAAACAACCTCAAAATTATTACTGAAGTAAACCTTTTTCAAAAGAATTTCCCCACCACTGATACATTATAACATGAGCCAGAAAAGAGAGAGCCAAAGTAAAAGTTGAACAGTTAGCATTTATTTAAAATGAATCACTCAGAATATTTCTAAATACCAAAATGTATTTTAACTAGTCTAACTGACTGCAATAAACTGAAAACAACATTGAAAATAGTTTTTATCCTTTTGAAATAATTGACTTGGCATCATGCAGCTATTGCCACAAAATCTAAGATATCAATCAGTGCTTTAAACAACTTCAGGTTTGCTTTTGAGTTTTTTTGGTGTGTGTGTTTTTTAATGAAAGTCATCTACAAAATGTAAACTGATCTTCATTAGAATCCTCTCCACCAAGGCCCTAGAAGTTCTTGGGAACTCATTTGGCTGCTGAAAGTTTCAATTCCCAAGATCATCCAAGCAGAGCGCATGCCAGATGCTCCCATAGCAACAAGACTGAATGTCCTGTGTGGTTAGATATACAATGTGGTATTTAGTGAGGGAAAGTTATTTTCCCTTTCTGTTTCTACAAGAAAGAGAACCAAAAATAGTCACAGAGGCAGGAGATGACTTCACTATTTGCATTATCCGAATACAGCCAGTGTCAAACTCCTAAGATCACAGACAGTTCAAAGGAGAAGAGAGCCTATTTGTTTTGAAGCAAATTCTCACATGGTCATGCAATTTGATTTGGTGCAAGGTGGAAGGCAAATTATTTTTGAGGTTTAATTGAGGAGTAATTCATAGGAATTTACAGAAACAGAAGAGATTGAGAGACAATATAGGTCAAATCACAGACTGCATAGATGACAAGATACAGTCAGTAAAATTGATCAGGCTCATTCAGGAGGTGGCAGGATTAACCATTAACTTTCTTTCATTGGTAAAAATTATTATGCAGTTATTGTAGACCTTTGAGATATACAAAAGTTGTATCTTATTGCACTTTAATATTTGTTCAAATGAAGCATAATGTCCTATTTTCAAGGATATTAAGTATTAAATGGCAACTTAAACTTGTATATTACCTATATGCATAAAAGTATAGTATTATGAATATATAAAAGGGCTTTAAAGATCAGTTTCAGTATGTTACTCTGGACAGATTTCAATATTCTTAATATATATTACATCCTACACCTAACCAATTCTCTATGTTATTAAATGACATAACTTTATACTGTTTAACTGTGACTCTAGATCACTGTTAACATATGTATGTGTATCTTGTGAGAGAGGAGTTGAGACAAATAACCAATATGTGCATATCTTAAATTATTATGTAAGTTACACCAGTGAAAACATAAGGTTTTCTGATTATAAAAACAAATCCTTAAGAGGAATGAAAGAAAAAGTTTTGGAGAAAATCTTTTTATCAGAACAAGAAAGAACAGCCAAGTCAGAGAATATTATTTTCTAAAAGATTTTCCACAAATCTCAGTTCAGGGATCTATTAAGAGTAGAAGAGCAGAACAAAGTATTTCAAGGTCAACAGTTATCCTTATTTTCAACACAGGACCTGCAGTATCATAGGGCACATTAGATTTGTAATAGCTCTGATGAGCCCTGCAGTAAAGATTTATTTGACTTCACAAAATGCAGATTTTCCTTTAGTGGGCTTGCTTAATTACTACTATCCTTAAGAATGTGTTATGTGTAGGGGCCCCTGGGTGGCTTAGTTGGTTAAGCGTCCGACTTTCGCTTGGGTCATGATCTTACGGTTCGTGGGTTCGAGCCCCGCATTGGGCTCTGTGCTGACTGCCAGCTCAGAGCCTGGAGCCTGTTTCAGAGTCTGTGTCTCCCTGTCTGTCTGACCCTCCCCTGCTCATGCTGTCTCTCTCTCTCCCCTAGAAATAAATAAAACATTAAAAAAAAAAAAAAAAAGAATGTGTTATGTGTAACAGAGAACCATACTGGGACAATTTGCTACAGAAAATTTCAAGACACTTGACGATGATGAAATATTGTAAATGTACAGAGGGTATCTTTGGTAGCAGAAGTCTATAAAGAGATCTTATTAAATTTATTTTCAAGTATAATATTATTCAACTTATCTATATTAAATGCTCAAAAGAATACTAATATATTTAAGCTTTAATTTCCAGTTTAGTTACAAAATTATGAAGACATGAAATAGAATTATGAAATATAACTCATGTAACAAATACAAAAGTCTCTATTTTCAAATAACATTACCAAATCTAAGAAAATAAGAAAATTATAATTAATAATTTATTAAAGTACTTGAATACAATCTAAATATATGATAGCAACTTATTTTTATACCCAAAACTAACTAAATATAAAGAAGACATTTCATTAATGGCAGGAAAGAAACCTACTAAGCTTGGGATAGCTTTTGCGTGAAATGCTAAAAGTTAAGTTTAATTAAACTATGAAACATTCATGTAAGAAATACAATTTGAGTAATCAGAAGCCATACAATGTTGGCACAATATAGTATGGGGATCAACGAACACAGATTAGCACCCAGATCTTGGTTTTGAAATACCGTTCTTCACTGAATCCAGCCAGGATTTAGTCAGAGAAGAGTGACTTCTAACTCCAGAAAGGCATGAAGAAACAAAACAATATTAAAAAATAAAGGTTCAAAATGAGCCCAGGACATCCTTTTGTGCAAGACAACAAATGTGCAAAGAATGATGGAGTCGTGTCAAAAAAAACACAGACTCCAGCTTGAAGATTCTCCAACTGGATAAATACACAACAATCTGTGTATGGTTATAAATAATGGTATAACCCACTATATAGAATAAGAATCCATTAGAAATTATCTATATATCACACTGATTTAGATCTATAAGTAAATCATTGTATAAGAAAAGAAATGCCATTCTCATCCAAGATGGAGCCATGGGAATCATATTTACCTTCCAGTCTTAAACAACCAGAAAACTGGACAAAATTTATGAAAAAATGGTTTCATATTTTGGGTCCAGGAGTCAAAGAATATGCAAAAGAACAGAGATGGGGGATAGAGACTGGTTGCCTTATAATTGCCTAACTTATTTTGTGGAGGCAGTTTGAGGGCTGTAGCACAGAGAAGCAGAACCCAGAGAGTGTGACAGTGTCCTTAAGTTGCAGATATTGTTGGAGTCTGGAGAAGCAAAGGCAGATAAAGTCTACTAAACAAAGTACTGGATAGAGGGAGCTATACAAAAAAAGCACTTTGAAATTTGGCAGAGGAACTCCTGTTTCTTTTTTTTTTTCCCCTCTGATTTTTGAACTTTACATGTGTGGAAGAAACTACTTAAGACTGGGGCAAAAATCATCAGAAATGAATAGAAAAGACAATGTATGTATATCACATACAAATGGGAATAGATTGCTGCAAAATTGATAGAAAAATATGTGATATATCATCAGAGTTTTCAGAAGCATATTGTCATGAGAGCAGGGCTAAATTAACCCTTGAATAAAGAATGCTCTGAATCTGCCCAGAAAAGTTTGTAAAAGCCAACCTTGAAAAGATCCAACTGATTCCAATCAACTGTCCATAAGAACAAAATCAAACAGTATTAAAAGACTGTATTCAAATCTTCTACAAGAGAAAACCAATCAATTGACATGATAAATAATATCAATAGGATAAAAAACAAAAACTACTGAATCATCTCAGTAAATGCAGAAAGAACATTTGACAAATTCCAACACTATTTCAGATAACAACACTCAGAAAATGAATTATAGGAGAGAATTTCCTCAACCTGATAAAGAACATCTAAGAAATATCCACAAGTAACATCATACATTATGGTGAAGACTGTTTACTTCTCTTCTAAGATCAGAGTCAAGATAAATATGTCTGCTCTCTCCACTAGTGTTCAACATTGTACTGAAGGTTCTAGCCAGGGCATTTATATATATAGCTAAATGAAACATCTACATAGAAAACATCTACATAGAAAAATCTATGTAGAAAATATTAAACAAATGACAAAAAAATAAAGAAATTAAATAAAGCCTTTCTGGAACTAAATAAGCAATTATAACAGAGTTGTAGGATACAAGCTTTATATACAAAAGTAAATCATTATACGCTATCTATGAACAAATAGAATTTGAAATTAAAAACACAATGACAATAACATTAGCACCACCAATATAAAAAAAATTGCTATAACTCTAACAAATAGTGGATATATATGAGAAAAACTACAGAACTCTGATAAGATTTT
The DNA here is from genome assembly GCF_003009895.1 of Hyaena hyaena. Lineage (NCBI taxonomy): Eukaryota > Metazoa > Chordata > Mammalia > Carnivora > Hyaenidae > Hyaena > Hyaena hyaena. The sequence goes on along the minus strand of NW_024082224.1, from coordinate 23,377 downwards.
TAAAAACTAGATAAATTCCATATTTATGAATAAGAAGACTCAATATTGTCAAGAGGTCAACTCTTCTCAAATTCACGTATAGATTCAATAAAATCTTAATTAAAGTTTTGACAAGTTACTTTGTGAATATCAACAAAGTGATTCTAAAATTTATACGGAGAGGCAAAAACCCAGAACAGCTAACTCAATTTGGAAAGAGGATAATAAAATCAGATGGCTGACACCATTCCACTACAAAACTTTACTATAAAAGCTGCACAATCAACACAGTCGTATTGGTGAGATAATAGAGTCCCCGCAACAAAACCAAGGGAGCAGATTAGATAGTCAAGGAGTTGACCCACATATATAAACAACTGATCTCTGACAAAGGAGCAAAGCCAATATCATGGAGAAGATAATATTTTCAATAAATGGTGCTGGATAAATTGGACATTCACATGCAAAAAGAAAAAAAAAGGATCTAGACATAGACCTTCTGACCTTCACAAAAATTAACTCAAAATAGATCATAATGTAAATGTAAAATGCAAAACCTTAAAACAACTAGAAGTTAACACAGAAGAATATCCAGATGACCATGAGTATAGTTGATGACATTTTAAATACACCATCAAATGATCCATGAAAGAACTAATTGATGAGCTGGACTTCATTAAAATAAGTTTTAAAAAAATTACTCTACCTCACTTTGGGCGAGCTTGAGTCCTATTTCAGGTGAATACAATCCCTGCTTCCTTGGATGAGCCCCACTTCTCTCTCTCTCTCTCTCTTTGCTCCTCAAACACTTGCACCCTCTCTGTCTCTCTAAAATTAATTAATTAATTAATTATTAACTAATTAATTTAATTAAAATAAAATTAAAGAGAAGTGAAAAAACTGCTCTGTGAAACATACTGTCAAGAAAATGAATGAAAAGACAAGCTATGATTTGGGGGTAAATGTTTCCTGAAGATATATCTGATTAAAGACTGACATCCCAAATTGACAAAGAACTTTTAAACTTAAGCAATAAAATAATAAACAACCCAATTAATAAGTGAGCCAAGGACTGGAACTTTACCATAGAAATATAGAAAATATACAGGCAGAAAATAGCCATATGAACAGATATTCAACATATATAACATTAGGGATTTGAATTAGAAGAACAATTTGATACAACTACGAACCTATCAGAAGGGCAAAATCTGAGACACTAACAATATCAAATGTTGGTGAAGCTTCGAAGCCATATAAATTTTCAATTACTGTAATGAGAATGCCAAATGGTACAACCTTTTGAAAGACAATTTGACAGTTTTTTACAAAACTAAACATATTTTTACTATTTGACTCAGCAATCTTGTTCCTTGATATTTACCCAAAGGTATTATAAATTTATGCCCAAACAGAAACCTACACAAGATATTTGTGGCAGCCAAAACTTGTAAGCAAACAAAATGTCCTCACCAAAGTAATGGATACACAAACTGAAGTATATTCAGGAAATGAAATATTATTTAATGTTAAAAAGAAATGAGTCATTGAGTCATGAAAAGATATGGGGAAGGGGCACCTGGGTGGCTCAGTCGGTTGAGTGTCTAACTTCATGAGGTCATGATCTCACTGTTCATGTCTTTGAGCCCCACATCAGGCTCTGTACTGGCAACTCAGAGCCTGGAGCTTGCTTTGGATTCTGTCTCTCTCTCTCTACCCTTCCTCAGCTCATGCTTTTTTGTCTCTCTCTCTCAAAATAAATAAACTTATTAAAAATCGTTTTTAAAAAATGTTAAGAAAAGATATGGGGAAACCCAAAACATATTACTGAGTGAGAGAATCCAAAATGCTTTGTACTGCATGATTCTGACCTTATGACATTCTAGAAACGGCAAAACCAAAGAAACACTAAAAAGATCAGTGATTGCCAGATCAGCGGAGGGAGAGATGAATAGGCTAAGAACAGAGGAGTTTTAGTTTAAGACAATTATTCTATATACCACCATAAGAGTGGTAGATGACAGCATACATTTGAAAAACCCAGTGTGCCATAATGTAAACTATGGACTTTGATGGATAATCATGTGTCCGTGTAATTTTATCAGTTGTAACAAAAGTATACTCTGATGTGGGGCGCTGAGAGTGGAGAGGTTGGATTGTGGAGGTTAGCATATATATGGGAACTCTGTACTTCATATGCAATTTTGCTATAAACCTAAAAGTCCACTATGTTTAAACATCTTATAATAAATAAACATGACGAGAGAGGCAACATAGCAGAGAAGTAGGGAGCTCCGTACATTTCACTTGCCCCCGTCTCTCAAACGGCGAAGGCCTGGAGCCATAGGAGCCCTTACAGAATTGCAGCGGTATGGAAGGAAAAGGAGACAGAGTCCACTGAGAAAACAACCTCATAGATGCATGAGTTTGAACTGGGGAAGATAAAAACTGGCCAAGACCTGTGACATGGAGGGAGAGGAGGGAGTCCCTTCTGTGGGGAGCCGCGATGAGCCGAGGGGGAAAAGACGGAGGGGCTGAAACTGCTCAAAGAACTGTCCCTATCCCTGGAGAAGAGAAAAAACCCTCGGCTCGGGACACAGAGAGATCCGATTCCCAGCTGTGCAGCTGACTGTGAGCTGGTCGCCCCAGTCCCAGGCGGCACTAGGAGAAACTGTTCCCCTGCTCTCCAGCTCCATCCGGAGGGGAAGCAGCGCGCCTGACACAGCTCCGCCGCACTTCCGGCTTGGCTGGATCCCCAGTGGGGAAGCAGCCGACTTGAAACTGCTTGGAAGGACTCAACCTGCGGGTTTATATTTCAGGCAGTATCAATAAAGCACGTGGACTAAGATCTGGAAACAAGGCCTGGCTTGAGACATAGAACATGACCCACCTGAGCTATGCTGGCGGCACAGGGAGATCGGACTCAAAAGAGTGATTTGCAACATTTGGTTCCAGAAGAGACTGGGGCGCCGCCATTTTTCTCCCCACAAGCACCAAGACGGGACCTCAGGGAGTGGCCCACAGGACACAGTGGAGGTAAAGACCCGCCTACACCAAATCATGCCCATCCCTGCTAGAGAGCTGTCTTCTTTTTTTTTTTTTTTTTTTTTTTACCGGAGCCCAGAGCAAGACCAACATGGTTGCACTGTCATGCTTAATTCTAGATCACTTCTTTCTATTCAGATATATTGTCCCTTGTCTCATTCGTATCCCTCCCCTCTGCTGGACTGGGCACTCTGGTCATTAGTTTGCTTAAACAGTCACATTTAATCCATTCTTTAGAGGTGTATTCTACACCTCCACCACTACCTTTCTATCTCTCTCTCTCTGGAGTAATCAGACTATATAGTTTCTCTGAGTAACATTATCTTCATTTCTTTCTCCTCTCCTCTTACCATATTCTCCTCTCTCTCTCTCTCTCTCTCTCTCTCTGAATTAAGACTCTTAGTCTCTCTGGCTGGCCGTTGTCCAATTTCGCTTTTTACCCACCCTGTCATTTCTTTCTTTGTATATGCTCTTCCATCAGCACTGCATACACCCTGCTCTTTATTTATAGCTGGGAACTCTGGTTTTATGCTTTTAGACTGTCCTTTGTCTTTTGGGTCTTTTTCTTTTTTCTTTACTTTTCTTCTTTTTTTATTTCTCATTTTTTAATTTTTATCATTTGTTTTTTCTCCATCTTTTTTTTCTCATTTTTTTCCTTCTTTCTTTTTCTTTTTCTTTCCCTTTCAGTTTGCTTGTTTGTTGGATTTGTCTGTACGTTTTTGTGCCTTTGTTCCCTGTGTGTTTGTCTGTTTTCTTTTCTAGGGCTACCTCAAGAAACAAGCCAAATTACACATGGTGGAGAGTCCCAAATACCACTACGAATAGAGAAATACAATAACTAAAGTCTCAACAAGAGAGACCAAGAGACACCATTCAAAGAACACTTCCTGAATGGACAGGCCCTGGACAGTCAAAGAGCGTTCTTTAATACAGCAGTACTTGCAGGTGCAGAGTGCATGACAAGCTTTTAAAACTAACAAAAGACAGAAAGCTAGCCAAATGACGAAACGGAAGAACTCTCCTCCAAAGAAATTCCAGGAAGAAATGACAGCTAAAGAACTGCTCAAAACAGATATAAGGAACATAACTAAACAAGAATTTAGAACAATAGTCACAAAATTAATTGCTGCACTTGAAAAAGGCATGGAGGACATCAGAAAAACTATTGTTACAAAGATTATGGAGCTTAAAAATAGTTGTGATGAATTTTTTAAAATGCTATAATTGAGGTGCATAATAAAATGGAGGTGTCCAATGCATGGATTGAAAAGGCAGAGAGGAAAATAACTGAATTAGAAGACATAATTATAAAAAAAAGAGAAAGCCGAGAAAAAGAGAAAGAAACTGATCCAGGAACACGAAAGGAGAGTTCAAGAGCTAAGCTGTACAACCGAACAGAACAACATCCGTATCACAGGAATTCCAGAAGAGGAAGAGAGAGGGTAAGGCGCTGAAGGAGTCCTTGAACATATTATAGCAGAGGACTTCCCCAATCTGGGGAAGGAAACAGACATTGAAATCCAAGAGGCAAAGAGAACTCCCCTCAGACGTAACTTGAATCGATCTTCTGCATGACATATCATAGTGAAACTGGAAAATTATAAGGACAAAGAGAATTCTGAAGACAGCTAGGGATGAAAGGGCCCTAACATACAAAGGGAAACCTATCAAAGTGGTTACAGACCTACCTACTGAAACTTGGCAGGCCAGAAAGGAATGGAAGGAAATCTTCAATGTGATGAACAGAAAAAATATGCAGCCAAGAATCCTCTATCCAGCAAGCCTATCATTCAGAATAGAAGGAGAGATAAAAGTCTTTCCAAATAAACAAAAATTGAAAGAATTTGTCACCACTAAACCAGCCCTACAAGAAATCCCGAGGGGAACTCACTGGAGGAAATGTTGCAAGGAATGCAGGTACCAGAGACACCACCACAAGCATGAATCTTACAGTTGACTCTAAACCCATATTTTTCAATAATAACACTGAATGTAAATGGACTAAATGCTCCAATCAAAAGACATAGGGTAGCAGAATGGATAAAAAACCAAAACCCATCTATTTGCTGTCTACAAGAAACTCATTTTACACATGAGCACACCTTCAGATTGAGAGTAAGGGGATGGAGAAATATATATCATGCTACTGAAAGTCAAAAGAAAACTGGAGTAGCTATACTTATATCAGACAAACTGGACTTTAAAGTAAAGGAAGTAGCAAGGGATGAAGCAGGGCATTATATAGCAATTACAGGGTCTATCCATCAGGAAGAGCTAACAATTACAAAAGTCTACGCACCGAATATGGGAGCACCCAAATACATAAAGCAATTAATCACAAAAAGAAATAATCTTATGGACAAGAATGTGCTAATAGCAGGGGATCTTAATACTCCACTTACAGCAATGGATAGATCAACTAAATAGAAAATCACTAAAGAAACAATAGACTTGAATGACACATTGGTACAGATGGATTTGACAGATATATTTAGAACTCTACATTCTGAAGCCATGGAATTCACTTTTTCTAAAGTGTGCATGGCACATTCTCTAAGAGCAATCACATACTGGGACATAAAGCAGCCCTCAGTAAATATAGAATTGAGATCGTACCATGCACACTTTCAGATCACAATGGTATGAAACTTGAAATCAACTATAGGAAGAAGTCTGAAAAACCTCTAAAAACATGGAGGTTAAAAAACACCCTACCAAAGAATGAATGGGCCAATCAGGCAATTAGAGAAGAAATTTAAAAATATATGGAAACAAATGAAAATGAAAATACAACAGTCAAACTCTATGGGATGAGGAAAGGCAGTCCTAAGAGGAAAGTCCATTGCACTCCAGGCCTATTTCAAGAAATTAGAAAAAGTGCAAGTGCAAAATCTAACAGTGCACCTAAAGGAACTAGAAGGAGAACAACAAGAGCACCCCAAACCCAATAGGTAGAAGAGAAATAATAAAAATCAGAGCAGAAATAAACAATATAGAGTCCAAAAATACAGTTGAACAGATCAATGAAATCAAGAGTTGTTTTTTTTTTTTTAAAGTAAACAAAATTGACAAACCTCTAGCAGGCTTCTCAAAAAGAAAAGAGAGAGCACTCAAATAGACAAAATCATGAATGAAAACGGACTGATTACAACCAACTCCCCAGAAATACAAGCAATTATCAGGGAATACTATGAAAAATTATATGCCAACAAACTGGACAACTTAGAAGAAATGGACAAATTCCTAAACACACACTCACTACCAAAATATACATGGGACAAGATAGAAAATCTGACAGACCCATAACTAGTGAAGAAATTGAACCAGTTATCAAAAACCTCCCAACAAGTAAGAGCCCTGGACCCAATGGCTTCTCTGGGGAATTCTACCAGACATTTAAAACAGAGTTAATACCCATTTTTCTCAAGCATTCCAAAAAATAGAAATCGAAGGAAAACTTCTGGACTCATTCTACGAAGCCAGCATCACTTTGATTCCCTAGCCAGACAGAGACCAAGCAAAAAAAAAAAGAGAACTACAGGCCAATATCCTTGATTAATATGGATGCAAAAATCCTCAACAAGATACTTGCAAATTTAACGCAACGGCACATAGAAAGAATTATCCACCATGATCAAATGGGATTCATTCCTGGGTTACAGGGCTGGCTCAATATTCGCAAATCAATCAGTGTGATACATCACATTAAAAAAGAAAAGATAAAAACCATATGATACTATTGATAGATGTAGAAAGAGCATTTGACAAAATACACCATCCCTTCTTAATAAAGACCCTCGAGAAAGTAGGGATAGAAGGAATTTACTCAAACATCATAAAAGCCACTTATTTAAAGCCCTCAGCTAATATCATCCTCAATGGGGAAAAACTGAGAGCTTTCCCCCTGAGATCAGGAACATGACAGGGATGTCCATTCTCACCACTGTTGTTTAACATAGTGCTGGAAGTCCTAGCATCAGCCATCAGACAACAAAAGGAAATCAAAGGCATCAGAATTGGCAAAGAAGTCACTTTCACTTTTCGCAGATGACGTGATACTCTACATAGAAAACCCAAAAGACTCCACCAGAAGCCTACTAGAACTGATTCATGAATTCAGCAAAGTTGTAGGCTACAAAATCAACTTTCAGAAATTGGTTGCATTTTTATACACCAATAATAAAGTAACAGAAAGAGAACTCAAGAAACTGATCCCATTCACAATTGCACAAAAAACCATAAAATACCTAGGAATGAACCTAACCAAAGATATAGGAGACCTGTATGATGAAAACTATAGAAAACTTATGAAGGACATTGAAGAAGACACAAAGAAATGCAAAAACATTCCATGACCATGGATCAGAAGAATAAATATTGTTAACATGTCATTACTACCCAAAGCAATCTACACCTTCAATGCAGTCCCAATCAAAATTGCACCAGCATTCTTCTCAAAGCTAGAACAAACTATCCTAAAATCTGTATGGAACCACAAAAGACCCCGAGTAGCCAAAGTAATATTGAAGAAGAAAACCAAAATGGGAGGCATCACAATCCCAGACTTTAGCCTCTACTACAAAGTGGTAATTATCAAGACAGTATGGTATTGACACAAAAACAGACACATAGATCAATGGAATAGAATAGAGAACTCAGAATTGGACCCACAAATGTGTGGCCAACTAATCTTTGACAAAGCAGGAAAGAGTATCCAATGGAAAAAAAGACAGCCTCTTTAACAGATGGTACTGAGAGAACTGGACAGCAACATGCAGAAGAATGAAATACATCACTTTCTCACACCATACACACAAAAGACCTTCAAAATGGACAAAGGACCTGAGCGTGAGACAGCAAACCATCAAAACCTTCAAGGAGAAAGCAGGAAACAACCTCCTTGACCTCAACCAGAGAAAGCAGAGAAAGACAGATACCGTATGATAGCACATATAGGTGGATTAGGAGGAACTTAAGGGAGGACCATGGGGGAGCAGAAGGGGAAAAATAGTTGGGGAGAGGGAGGGAGGCCAACCATGAGAGACTCTTGAATGCTGAGAACAAACTGAGGGCTGATGGAGGTAGGGGAGAGGGGAAGGGGGATGATGGGCATTGAGGACGGCACTTTTTGGGAAGAGCACTGGGTGTTATATGGAAACCAACCTGATAATAAACTATTTAAGAAAAAAAATAAACATGACAATCACTATCTTCATCTAGTAATCAAAAAACGAAAATCAACATTATGTACCAGCCAAAGAACTTCAATGAGAGGACTACAGTTTTCTTTATGAAATTCTAGTCCTAGTTTGTAGGCGTAATGACCATTTGGTTTGAATTCCCTCCTAACTGCTGAATTCCCCTGTACTGGCTGATGTGGACCAAAGTTCGGTACATAATACCTTGATGAATGTTGTAAAGAAATGTCTTTGCTTCTATAGTGTTTGACTCTTACAGGAAAGCTTGTGGGTGTGAGTTAAAGATGATTAGTAAAAAGCTAATATCTGGCTATTACAATGGGCCTCTCCAATTTTGTGGCAATTTTAGACAGGAAAAGCCCTGGCACTTGGGGAAAAAAATGCATTAGACCCTGGGAGGTATGAAGATAGGAAGAATACCAATAATCTTTCCTCTCTGAGTCAGCTCTGCATCCTCCTCACGAAAGGAAAAATGCCTAAATACAGCTCTTTCAAACTCACAAAATCAATTGCGACCGTGACTTAATCTGCATCCTCCTTAATCCTACCGTGCAATTCACCTGGGAACAGAGGCTGATTTCAGCTCCTGCACCACACTATTATACTGCTATAGCTGGTGAAACCTATTGCCAACAAATTTGATGGCTTAAAACATACATAGACTTATGTATTTTCAGTTCTAGAGGCGAGAAATCCAAAATCAGGTGTCAGTAAGGCCACATTTGCTTCCAAGGAATCTAGAGGAGAATCTGTTCCTTTGCTTTTCTGAGGTTCTAAATCCGTATTCCTTGTATTTATTTCTTGGGTCACAGTCACTTCCTCCAACTTCAAAGCCAGAAACATAGCATAGAACTCTTCTGTAGTAGATTCTTACTCGGTATTCCTCTTCTAAGGATGTTTGTAACCAAAATTAGATTCACCAGGAAAGTTCAGGACAATTTCTGCATGTCAAGATCTCTAATTTAATGCAAAGTCCCTTTTTGCCATATAAAATAATAATTACAGATATACATTTGGACATCGATATCTTTGGGGGACTATATGGACCTTGACAGATATCTAGCTGGGCCCTAGGGTCTTGCAGTGGAAGCCTATGTTCAGGCATCAGGCTTTGGGCCTCCAGGAAGGCTAGAAACTGTGGCCCATGCAGTTAGCTCGAGCCTGTGAGGCCTGGCGGTCAAGAGGCCGGTGGGGGTCGAGTCAGGGGGCAAGGAGAGCATTGGGTTTTGCTTGATAGGTGATATGAGGCAGGCTCCTTCTTGGCGGCTGCATCTGGAACAAGGGGCGTCTAGCTCACAGGCCATCTAGGTGTCTCTTATGCCAGGTGTCCCCCGCTGGCTCTGAAGTACTCCCACGATCCCATGAAATTAGCTTCTGGGAATGATGGGTCACAGCAGCTGGTCCTCAGACCTGTTTCTTCCTTTCTGGGAGCCCCCTCTGATGCTCTGTGCATTCCTGGCCACTCTCCTTCCTTCTCCATCAGAACTCTTGCTTGCTGCTCCACGGGGGGGGGGGGGGGGGGGGGGGGGGGGGGGGAATTCAGCCTAACACATCTACCTCAGGCATCCACGGTTTCACAACACAACACACCCCACATACAAAATATAGTCAAAATATATTCACCTCCTCCAAATATTCTCTGGAGTCTTGGGGGATTTTCCAAGAGGTATATTTCACAGTTATTAAATTCACACTCCGGAAAGTTATCCTTATGATGGAAGTCATTGAATTAGAAAAGGCAATACAAAATCCATCCTTGACTTTAACTGAAGTAATCAATAAAGCTACCTCAGCCCAGGAAGGCATTCTGGTTAGTCTCAACACACTGGGGAGAATAAATTCTATGGGACATTACTTTCCACATGAGTATTTTCTTTAGGCTTCCAGGTAGGTTATTATTTTTATATTTACTCTCCTAGCACACTATACTCCTGTTTATCATACAGATTTGTGTTGACTTATTTTGCTGTATGCATCATTAGACTATGCCCTCTCTAAAATTAGATCCTGTTTTGCCCACCTTTTGTATTCTGAATAGTGTGGTGCCGTGTAGTATAAAATATGCTTTTAGTAAATTATTGTTGAAAAAATGTCTATTCACATATTTTTTGTGGAATATTTTAATTGGGGTATTAACAGCTCATTCTGGGCTTTTACTAAAGAGGCAATTGAGAGTCCATTGACCACTTTTTGAGTACGAAAATGATATAGTCACACATGCAATTTAGCAAGATTAACTTGAAAGTGGTTTTTATGGTGCATTGGAGCAAAACATACATGAGACCATTATTTCTGTTAGGAGAGTGTTTCAATAGCGCAAGTGGTAGATGTAATAGAGTTAATCTTAGGTGGCTCACAGTCATTATGGAAAAGAAATATCACATGGAAATATACTCTAAAAATTAGAAGGAAGAGAATCTAAAAACTCAATGATGATGTAGTGGGAAGGAAAGAAGTCCATATTTATTTTTTTAAGTAGGCCATTAATTATGTAACTTATATCTTATAACTAAAGGTTAATACAGCACACGATATTTCATGAATTAAAAATGGCTACCTTTTTATTTTACGTTGATGGAAAAAATGCTTGAATCACTCAATTCTTTAAATTTGTTTTTGTGTAAAGTCCTACAAATAGAATCCGCATTTGTTTCAAATATTTATTGAAATCTTTGTAGACTACGAAATAATTACTAAGAAATTAATCTTAATTTTTAATCAATACCCAAAGTATTAGTGCTATTGAGTTAAAAAAATAACATTATCATTGTACTTTCTGATATAAAAGTATAAATCTAATTATAATTCATATACCAAATGGCCATTTAAACAGTAAGTAGATTTTAGCTGTGTTCTAATAACTTCCTATAAATATAAAATTTAACAACTTTTTTTTCACTAAAGTTGAATCTGTACGTGTGATCTTCCAAGGAAAATATTATTAGAAAGCCTATTATTTTATTTTTGTATGAAATTAAATGTTCTTAAATTGTTTTTATGGCTCCTATCTTGAAATTGGCTTTGAATTATCTACACATGTTTAAAAATTATATGCATATTTGTGAGTATGTATGAAAAGATTAATCTTCATAGAGATAATATTCCTAAATTTTATATTTTAAAATAACTAAAACATGAAATATAAGAATTTCTATAGTACATAAACATTTTTTCAAAAAATAAATATTAGATTTTAAAATATTTTCATCACATATTTTCCTATTTTAGTCTATGTTTTATTGTAAGATACAAATTCAACTGAGAATGAATAAACTCACTAGTTGCTAATAGATGGGGTAACACTTACATAAGAAGATATTGATTCAAATTAAATATAAACTAAAATTTATCTTCAATATAAAGTCAAACCATTCATCAAAATCTACATGCATAAGATTGTAATTTTTTAATAGATTTTATTTTTTAGAGCACCTTTAACTTCAGAGCAAAATTGAGTGGAAGGAACAAAGATAAAGGTTTTTTAGGGTTTATTAAAAAAGTGATCCAAGAGAGGTGGGAATTAAATGGACATAAAAGCCTGGAACTTAGGATTGAATTAAACATTGAGAGATTATATATAGTTTTACTGGAACTGGCTCATACAGGCTATTAAGAGCCTATTTTTATTTATTTTATTTTATTTTATATTTTTGTTGGTGAAAGCCTATTTTTAAATGTCAATAATTTTTTACTTGGGTGCTAAACAAAATAAAATAAAATATATTTTTAAAAAGTAAAATACAATCCATTGTTTTCTAATTATTTTTTGAAGTTTTACTATTATCTTGAGATTATTTTTATCTACTATCTGTGTAAGGTGGGAAAACTATAAAATGTATTACTATTACTTTCTTCCTAAATCTGTGTTTAGTAATATCACATAGGTAGTGTTATAGGTTGGATTGCATCCACCCAAAACACATGTGTTGAAGTCCTAACGCCATGTACCTTAAAATGTGACTGTGACTAAATTTAGTGATGGGGTCACCATTAATTAATAGGTACAGAAGTAATCGAGTTGACACGAGGTCATTAGGGTGAGCCCTAATGCAATATGATTGGTATTTTTTACAGAAGGGGGATTGTGAGGGGCATGTGGGTGCCTTATCGCCCAACTCTTGATTTTGTCTCAGGTCATGATCTCATGATTCATGAGACTGAGCCCTGCGTCTGGTTCTGTGCTGAGCATGGAGTCTGCTTGGGATTCTCTCACCCCCCTCTCTCTCTCTCTCTCTCTGCCCTTCCCCTGCACTCCTTCTCTCTCTCAAGATAAATAAACTCTAAAATAAAAGAAAGGGGAAATGTGAGCACAGACACATACAGAGGAAGATGATGTGAGGAGACATAGAGAAGACAGCCATCTAAAAGCCAAGAAGAGAGTCTTGGCATAGACACTCCTCTCACAGCACTCAAAACCAATAACCCTATGGACACCTTGATTTTAGACTTCTATCCTCCAGAAGTGTGACCCAATAACTGTTCTTTGTTTAAACTGGCTAGTCTGTGGTACTTTGTCATGGTAATCCTAGAAAATTAGCACAATAACTTGGACTTTGCCATGGCAGGAGTTTTTATATCATGAAAATTGGCAAAGACTACAAACGACATCTGTTGTCTTTGAAGGGTTGGTTGGTAAACACCTAGAAGCATATGCACTGTGTTTGTGTGTGTGTGTGTGTGTGTGTGTGTGTAGTTTTCAGGAATTATGAAATATTTTACTACCACAAATGACATTCTACCCTCCATAAAGACTTAAAAAGTGAACCAGATTTTAATTTGTTAATAATTTAATCTCTGGCTTAATAACCATCATGAGACACTAAAAAAAAAAAATGAAAAACTCTAGAGGCACCTGAGTGGCTCAGTCATTTAAGCATCCAACTTTGGTCAAGTTATCCTGGTCTGTGAGTTTGAGCCCTGGGTTCAGGCTCTGTGCTGACAGCTCAGAGCCTTGAGTTTGCTTCCATTTCTGTGTCTCCGTCCTTCTCTGCCCCTCCTCTGCTTGTACTCAGTCTGTCTCTCAAATATAAACATTAAAAAAAGTAGAAAACTCTACTGTACCTCCCTAGATTCTATATGATAATAGATGAAAGTGTGACAGTGATCTGATACAAGGAGTGAGTCAGTCAAAGAAAAACTGTACAAGCTAGATGTCAGTCAGAGAAGTCTAACAATATCTGGAAATCACAATATTTAACATGTCTATCGAGAGGGATCTATGAGTCTTCTTTGGCCTACTAGACATTTCTATTAAGTTGAGAAAAGATTCCCAGCACCATTAGTTACTAAGTGCTAGTGCAGCAAGGATTCTTGATGTCTGCAAAATCAACTTTGCTTGGACTACTCTCTCTGAAAGCAGTCTCAGCCCATAAAGGCACATGCCTTTGAAGCATTGAGTAAAGACACTCTGCCAGGTACCTTCTGTGACCTTCCTAAGATATTACAGCCTTCTATTCACCTCAGTATAAACCGGCTATGGAGTGAGGGTACAGAGAGGTATTTGGCACTTCTGAGCACTATAAGAGAAGTGTAAATAACTTAATGTCCTATATTCCTCACGTGTGAAATGGACATAATAATCTTTCCATACCACTTATTCCTTGTTAAACAGATAATAAATGAAAAGATCCCTAGAATGAGAACTGAGAAGTAAGTGCGTAAAAATATTAGCTATTAATTTTTGGTAGTCATATTATTCCTTTCTCTCTGAAGGAGGGACGTGGAGAGGCCCACATCATCATGACAGACTGTTACATATGGAGACTCAATTTAGGAAACATCATCTTGGTGGAGGTTGAATTTTTAATATTTTAAAGTCACGTGGACTTGGGCTTGCTTCTGGATTTCTGTCACATAGAACACAGCTTTGAGCACATTTCTATATATTCCCAAATCTGGATGTACTCATCTTTACAATGCATAATTAGAGTGCTTTTCAAAGAGGACATTGTATGACAGGATAATATATGCAATGTGTGTATATGTATATGTAATATTACTATCTAGTGTATGACAAATATTCAATAATTATATCTATATGGGGCGCCTGGATGTCTCAGTCGGTTAAGCGTAGGACTTCGGTTCAGGTCATGATCTCAAGGTTCGTGGGTTCGAGCCCTGCGTCAGGCTCTGTACCAACAGCTAGCTCAGAGCTTGGAGCCTGCTTCAGATTCTGTATCTCCCTCTGTCTCTGAAATAGACCCTTCTATTTCAGGGTCTGAAAAAGACCCTTCTCTACTCATGCTGTCTCTCTCTCTCTCTCAGAAATAAATAAAAGCAGTAAAAAATTTTTAAAATTATATATGATTGTTATATTACTAACATTGCTTTTATCATTACCACTATCAAGATTTTCTCATAGTTCTAAGGGAATGGTGTCATTACTATATTCATTATAAAACCCATAGTAAATATCTCCTACAAGAGTTAAGTCTGTGTGAAAGACCTTTATGGATTTTTAGGTCTGTTATTGGTTGTAGGCATTCCCCACAGTAGTCAGACATGTAAATGACAATACATTTGTGCTCACTTGGGCAGCACATATATTAAAGACAATACATTAAGTAGAGCACATTATTTCTTGATTGTTGGTGCCTAGTAACTTTGAAGTGTTTGTCTATATCCTTTTACTTATTGCCATTAATATGTTTTTCTATTTCGAAGTTAAATGTTTATTGATTATCTACTAAATGCTAGGTGTGAGATAAATAGTGGAAAACAAAAGAGAGTCCTCAAGCTCAGAAAAAAAAAAAAAAAGAAGAAGAAGAAAATAAATATACACCCTGTCAGTGATGCAAAGTCTGATAAAGAAAATGAAATATGATCATGGGACAGATTGTTTGGTGGAAGGGTCATATGAGCCAAAATCATCGATATAGTCTTCTTAGATAAATAAGGAAACATGTGAACAAATACCTAAATAAAGTGAACAAATACCTAAACAAGTGATATAGATCAAAGGAGAGAGCATTCTAGCAAGAGAAATAGTAAGTGCTGAAGCACAGTAAGTGGGTATGTTTGGATGATTCAAGAAATACCAGAGAATCCAGGGTTGGAAGAGGTATGTGAACAAACAAGGAAATGGAAGGTGACGAGGTCACAGCTAATGTATGTGAGGATGGCTAGATCCTGTAGGGACTTGTAGAGCATAATGAGGACTTTAAATTTTATTTTGAGTGAGATATAAACTCCTAGAGGGCTTCAAGTATAAAAGTCACATAATCTTACATTAGTTTTAAAAACATTACTGGCTGATGGGTAGAGACTATAAATAGGCAAAAGTAGACGTGGGGAGATTATTTTGGAAGTGGGAAGCTGATGCCATTTTCTATGCTTATCAGATATCCAGTGTGTAAAAACCACCCTAAGTGAATCCATTAAAAAGAGGAAACATTCTTGTGGAGACTAAATCTCCTTATTTTGAAAAATAAACCCTAATATATTTTATCTCATTTTGTATTTAGGAAAGTTACATCTTTATTCCATATTTTTCCTAAATAAATTATATACAAATGTTGATTTTCTTTTTAAAAACTCATATGAAAACATCTATTTTACATTTGTCTTTTGCACCAACCTCAGAGTGTGTCATTTCTTAAAAATTATTTCAGAACTTCATTGATCTCTCTTGGTATTTAACTCATCATCTAGTGAAGACAGAAAATAATATACATTTTCACATTTTTCCTTCTTTCATGGTAACTGGTCAAATGCTGCCAGCTCCTCACGTGACAATAGTGTTGTGTGAGATTTGATAATCTCATCATGATTTCTCATACATCCTACCCTTGTATAACTCTTACAATTTTATTGCATAACTTAGTTATATTACTTCATTGCACTGTATTTGTTGCTGTTGATAATCAGAAAGTGAGAACAAGAAGCTGAGGTAGTGGGCTGGGATGAACATAATAAATGTCATTGACTTTTATAATGACTAAATTAACTAGTAAATAATTTTATTTCATGATGACTTGTCACTCTAAGGGAAATCTAAGCTACCTCCAAGCAAGTCAAGACAGATCTATTCAGGAGGTGGGCACTGTCCTTACACAATTGACTACAATCTTATTGTATTTTAGTTGTTTTGAGACGGTTTTTACAGCCAGTGATGCCAACGAAGTGATATATGATTTTAAGGACATGAAATATTAGGGAAAACTCTAATGTACTGAATTCCCCCCACCAAATTTTTCAAAACTATTCTAAGCCCAAATTCCAAAGGATTTATGCTCTCTTAGAACATATATCTGGAAAATCAAAAAGCAGTGTTGGTCTTCTATGGTCTTTATTTATACCAAAGAAAGTTTACTCAAGTCGGGACTTCAAGGTCTTAAGGAAGCAGAAGGAAAACATTTGCCTGCATTGGGAATATTCTTGAAAATATGCTCTTAACAGTCTGTTAAATTTTCCATTTTAATGTTACAAAAATGGTTTTATACATCACAATCAAGACAAAAATAAATTGGCTCTTAAATGCCTAAAATGCTTTTTCTCCACAGCCAAGAGCAGACAAACACCATAAGGTGCAAAGGGTGGACAGTGTCAAATGAATTGCAGGAAATACAAAAACTGCACAATGTTTAGACTGTCTTATGTCAAGTTGGTACACATTTTGTTTAGCATAATAGTGAGATCCTGGCTCATTAGGAAATAAAAGGGACATATGTTGAGGGGGAAACACACATGAATCTACTCTGTTAATAACCAAGTGATTCAGAGAGGGGTATACATGTAATAAATGCACATTGATTATTGGGAACACTTCCAATGAAAAGTTCTATCTTTATTTTTTTTAAATAGAGGGAAAAATAACAACTTGGGTTCGTTTGAAAACAATCTGTTGTAAATGAGCAGTGAAGAGAATGGGGAAAAATCATGAAGGAAACGCATTATTAAATAAATGCTTCTCTCTGTAGATAGATGATTGATGATAGATTATAGATAGATAGAGGATAAGAAGATAGATACTTAGATATATAGGTACATACATAGATAGAGATGGGCACACAGTTATATGGGAAATTCTATGACAAAAACTCTCCAATGTTCTGGAGCTAGAAAGATAAAACATAGTTTCTACCCCTAGAAATCCTACAAGTAAGTAGGAGCCGAAAGACACATAAACCTGTAGTTATCATAAAATGTGCTATATTCATCACTAATGGCTGCACAATACATTATGAAAGTACAGAGTAAGGTACATTGTATACCAGATTTTTGTTATCCCTACATTTTAAATGTATGAGTCTCTGGAATTTATAAATATATATTAATAAAAATTAGAATTAACAACTATTTGATAAAAAGAGTAGATATTTATCTGAAAATAAGATTCCTAAAAATTCATAGAATTAAGGAAAATACATTTAAAAAGCATAATATCTGATGAGCCACTAAATTCTACTCCTCAAACCAATATTATGCTATACATTAACTAACTAGAATTTAAATACAATCTTAAAAAATATATATTATCTAATCAACAAATGGGCAAAAATACTTGGATAGGTACTTCACAAATGAATATTTCCAAATAGGTCAGAAATGAATAAAATGCAAGCAAAATCATTAGTTATCAGAGAAAATAAAGATCCCTGAAATATCCTCATAGAGCCAAAGATATAGCTAGTTTGAGCTAGACAAAGGTAGAAAGGCTATTCAATAAAGAATGAATAAACTTTCTGATAAATTATGCAGGACTCACTGGGTGCCTGTATGCAAAAAATTGTTCCTGGGGCACCTGGGTGGTTCAGTCAGTTAAGTGTCCAACTTTTGGTTTTGGCTCAGGTCATGATCTCATGGTTCGTGAATTGGGGTCCTGAGTCAGGCTCTGTGCTGGCAGCTTTGAGCCTGCCTGGGATTCTCTCTCTTTCTCATAGTCTCTGTCCCTCTCCTGCTTTCACTCTTTCTCTGTCTCTCTCAAAATAAGTAAATGAGCATTAAAATAATGATTCCTGGTACATACATCACAAATCATACAAAAACTAACTTAAGATAGGCAAAAACATAAATATAAACCAAAAAAACATAAAAGTTTAGAAAAAGAAAACAAGACAAAACTGGTATGGTCTTGGATTTGGAAAGAATTTTTAAATATGACACGAAGACATATTTTAGAAAAGAAAAAAGGCACATTGGACTTTCTCAAAATTAAAAATTTTATTCTGTGAAAAACATGTTAAAAGGAGATGAAAGCAATGGAATGTACTTAAAATTAATAAAATACACTTATGATAATGGATTTACACCCAGAATATGTGGAGAACACTTAAAATTCAATGATAAGGAAATAATGTCACAATTTTTTATACAATAGGCAAAAGATCAAATAAGATTTTTCACCAAACAATATATATGATAGTAAATAATCATATACAAAGACACTCAGCATCATTACCAAGAAAGTACAATTTCAAGTAACCATGAGATAACCAAGATATCAGTAAATATCTATTATAATAGATAACTCACATATATTGTTGTTGGAAATAGAAAATGATATAACCCATTTGGAAAACTGTGTGGAGGTTACCCATACATTTAAATATATACATGTGATTCAGAAATTATATTCCTAAGTATTTATCCAAATTCATTAAAAACCTGTATATAAATATTTATAACAACTGTATTCACTATTGACAAAAATCTAAAATACTCTAGATACATATCAAAAAGTGAATAGATAAACTGTGGTACATTCACACAATGGAATGCTATTCAGTAATAAAAATTTACTTAACAGCACCTGGGACACCTGGGTGGCTCAGTTGGTTAAGCATCTAGCGTCTGACTCTTGACTTTGACTCAGGTCATGATCTCAAGCTTATGCTATCAAGCTCCTCAGTCTCCTTGCTAGGTCTGGAGCCTGTTAAACATTCTCTTTCTCCCTCTCACTTTGTCTTTACCCTTCCCCAGTTCACATGGGTGTGTTCTCTCTTGTTCTCTCTCTCTCTCCCTAAAAAAAAAAAAAAAATTCATAAAGGCACAAATGTATTGCAAGAATTCAGGTTTAAAAAGCTACATTGTGTGTGGTTCCCTTTCTATTCTGGGAAAGGTAAAACAATAAGAACAGGAAAATGATCAGCAGTTGTCAGGGAATAATGGCGGGGAGGGGGTGAGGAGGGAGGTGAACTCAAGGAGGCAGCCCAAGTTCATTTTGGGGATAACATAGCTATTCTGAATGATCAGTACATTTTTAAAATGCATGAATATATGGAAACAAATTTTTCCAGAGTGGACATATGGCTTTGTGCAAAACAAAATGATCAAAGACATGCAAATTAAAACCACTATTATAGTCGACCACATTCACAGTAGGATGGCTAAAATTAAATAAACAAGTAAGCAAGTGAATAAATAAAATGACAATATTACATATTTGAAGATGTGGAGCACCTGGGATTTAATATATTAGCTATGAGAGGGTAAACGGGTACAATCACTTGGAAAATTTTTGACAGTATCCCTTAAATTAAATGTATGCATATGTTATGACCCAGAAATTCTACTCATATACAAAAAATCCTACATATATAAATGTGTACTTCTCCATGTATCTGTGCCTTTCTATGTATCTACCTACTCTCTATCGAATACATGTGTAATAATGTGTGAAGTTGCATTCTTCATAATTGTCCACCAAACTGGACACACCACCAAAGGTTCAGCAACATGGGAAGAGATATACTCTTGCTTATATTCCTCTAATGGAATACCTAAGCAGCAGTGAATTGAACAAAGTAGAGCTTGTACATCACTATCATAAACTATAATGCTGTGTAAAAGAAACTAGATGCAAAAGGTCCATACTGTTTTATTCCATTTATATAAAATTCAAAAAGAAAAATAATCAAGATGTATATTAGTTTCTTATCATGCTATAGAATATTATCTTAAATGTAAGGGTTTAAAACAACACAAATTTATACTCTTACTGTTCTGGACGTCAGGAGTCCAAAATGGGTCTCTTGAGCTAAAATCAATGTGTGGGCATGGCTGCATTGATGGAAGACCAAGGGGAGAAGCCATTTCCTAACCCTTGATAGCTGGAGGGAATGCCTGCATTCCTAGGCTTGGGCCAGCCCCCTCCACCCCTCTATGGTTCCTTCATCTTCCAGGCCAGTGATTACTTCTCTCAAACTTTTGCTTCTATTGTCACAGCTCCTCTGACTTTGACTTTTTGCTGTCTTCTTTGACTTACAAGGACCCTTGTAATTACATTGGGTCAAACTGGATAATCCAGAACTATCTTCTCATTTACGGTCAATTATTAAGCAACCTTAATTCATTCTGCAATTTTAATTTGTCCTAGCTATGTAACATAACATATTTATAGGTACCAGAGATTAAGATATGTTCATCTTTGAGAGTCCATTATTCTCTCTCACTAGGTGATAAAGTATTAGAATACTGGTTACGTGTTCATAGGAGAAATAACCTATAGTTATTTCTATACTACTAAGTACTAAGTACTTAGTACTAAGCAGGGTTGTCCCGGCAGTAAGATCCATTTTTTTCACACTTCTAAATGATATATTAAACTTTGGTGGAATAGTACATAAAACACAAGGAAGAGGATGTAAAAAATGATTTTTCATGTAAAATAATATAAAATATTTTGTAAGAGTAGATGGATAACTTTAAGAAAATTTATATTACCATTTTTTCAGAATAGAAACATATATATATATATATAATTTACATAATATGCTTTAAATGGCTTTATGACCAAACAATTGTTTTGGTAGAGTGTTTAAAGTTTATGAGAAATATGTTTTCAATGATACTTTTACTTTAAAGGAACAATTTGATGAGACAAATGTGTTCCACTATATTGGAATCATACCCTAAGTATAATACCAAGAACTGAAAAATATGTCACTTGAGATTTATGAATGGAATAAAAATAAAAATAATGCATAATAAATATTTTGGAGGTAATAGGATGACAACTTTAAAATAAGTTGATTAAATCCATTATGGACCATAGAGAAAACAGTACCAGGCAGGTTTTCAGAATGTATTATTGTAATTAGTGAGCCAGTATAATTTCTAATATTGTACATAATCACAAAAGGAGAATGTTCTTTAAGTATAGGGTCAGAATAGGAAGATATTTATGTTCACATTCTGTTTATATATTATCTATATTCAAAGTATGGATTTTATTTTGAAGATTAACTTTTTAAGAATAAATTTAGTTATTTTTAAAAATTTTTTAAATATTTATTTTTGAGAGAGAGACAGACAGACAGAGTGTGAGTGGGGAAGGAGCAGAGAGAGAGGAGACACAGAATCACAAACAGGCTCCAGACTCTGAGCTGTCAGCACAGAACCCAAAGCAGGGCTCAAGCTCACAAGCGGTGATATCATGACCTGAGTCAAAGTTGAATGCTCAACCGACTGAGCCACCCACGTGCCCCACATTATTTTTTAAAAAGAGTGATTTTATTAAAATTAAATCAAAACCCAGGAAATGAACTTTTGCTAGGCAAAAATTATACAACTGAGTCATAATTTTTAGGTCATTTTTAACTATGTTTTTCTTGAGCTTTCAAGCATTCTTTACTTCCTTGTGCTAATTCTCATTTAAAAGCTGTTGAACACAGAGAGGTCTGGAAACTCCTTGGGTTCAGTGACACATTCAGCCCATCAAGAATTTCTGACAGTCTCTTGGGTTTAAGCCCTTTTCATCTTTTTAGCTCCTAATCCTCTAATCTTTTTTTGTGAGGAATCTTCAATGATTCCTGTTTTTAGCCCTTAATTCTCAACTTTCCCTTTGAAAAACAGGATTTCCATCATGTCTTATAGGTGAAGGCAGTAGAAAGCCTCCAAAGCCACTTTGGTTGTATAAAGATACCAGTCATCTCTGTTCCTTGAGGCTCCAGTCAGGCATTCTCTTAGATTTTCTAGACTTTTTACTCTGCATTCTCTGTGATCTTTTATTTCCCTTTTATTTTATCTTTTTTTAAAATTTAAATCCAGGTTAGTTAACATATAGTGTAATAATGATTTTACGAATAGAATCTGGTGATTTATCACATACATGTAACATCCATTGATCCTCCCAACAGTGCCCTCCTTAATGTCCATCACCCAGTTAGCCCATCCACCGACCCAACACCCCACCAGCAACCCTCAGTTTGTTCTTGTATAAGTCTTCTATAGTTTTTGTCCCTCTATGTTTTTATATTATTTTTGCTTCCCTTCCCTTGTATTCATCTGTTTTGTATCTTAAATTCCATATATGAGTGAAATCATATGACATTTGTCTTGCTCTGACTGAATTATTTAGCTTAGCCTAATATGCTCCAGTTCCATGCACATTGTTGCAAATGGCAAGATGTCATTCTTTATGATCACTGAGTAATATTCCATTATATATATATTCCACATATATTATATGTATATATATTCCACACCTTCTTTATCCATTCATCTGTCGATGGACTTTTGATATTTGGAGTCTTTCCAAACTTTGACTATTGTCTATAGTGCTGCTATAAACATTGGGGTGCATGTGCCCCTTCGGATTAGTATACCTGTATCCCTTGGATAAATACCTAGTAGTGCAATTGCTGGGTTGTAGAGTAGTTTTATTTTTAATTTTTTGAGGGAACTTCATACTGTTTTCCAAAGTACTTGCATCAGTTTTCATTCCTACCATCAGTGCAAAACTGTTCATCTTTCTCCACATCCTCACCAACATCTGTTGCTGTTTGAATTGTTAATTGTAGCTGTTCCGACAGGTGTGAGGTGGTATCTCATTGTGGTTTTGATTTGTATTTCCCTGATGGTGAGTATGTTGAGGATTTTTTCATGTTTCTGTTAGCCATTTGAATGTCTTCTTTGGAAAGTGTCTATACGTGTCTTCTGCTCATTTTTTCATTGGACTCTTTGTTTTTGGGATGTTGAGTTTCATAATTTCTTTTTTTTTATAATTTAAATTATTTATTTTTTTTTTAAATTTTTTAAAGTTTATTTTTTTTTTTTGAGCCTGGCTTTCTTTTCTTTTCTTTTTCTTTTTTTTTTTTTTTTACAAATAGTTTATTGTCTGATTAGTTTCCACATAACACTCAGTGCTCATCCCCAAAGTGCCCTCCTCCATGCCCATCCCCCCTCCCCCCCCACATCCATCAGTCCTCAGTTTT
>NW_024082223.1:229950-279656 GCF_003009895.1 Hyaena hyaena | reverse complement strand
GATTTTATCTTCCCCGGTTCGCACTCACGTTAGAAGGCTCTCTCAGTGGATTCTGCGTCTTTTCTCCCAATCTCTCAGGTTTTGTAAGATTTCCAATGGCTTCAGATCTTTTCTGTGTGATGTATGGGCGTGAGTGCAAGTACGGAGCTCCTTACTTCTCCGCCATCTTGCCCTCCCAATTTCATATTATTTCAATTATAACCATAATTGATGAAACTATTGCTGAGTTAAAGTGAAACCTGAAAAATTTCTATTGCATTCATCATTGGCAGGAGATTAAAGAAAAAAAAAGTGAGTCATTTATTTTGGCTGCACTTTCTCTGCCTCTGTCTCATCACGGAAGAAGGCTCCTCCCTTCAAGTTTACTCTCCTATTGCAAAGTCATCTTCCTCCCTACCTCCCTCCACCACACCCTCCTATACTAGAACTTTTAAATTACAGAGTAAGGGCTGGTCTAGTAGAGTGGAGCTTTGCTCTAAAATTTCTCTGCTCTTTTCTATAAATTGATAATAAGTTGAGCATTGTAAGTCATGGACTACCTGTGTAATAATGTAATATATTTCTACTTTGCAAATTAATAAAGAATTTGTCTTTTGTCCTCCACAAATATACCAGATTTGATATAGTTCTGAAAGGATGAACTGCATTATAAGGTTTAGGCATATAATGTGTGGTTCCTGTAATCAGTTTTGTTGCTTTATAGCCATGTCTCATGTAATCAATAGTATCACAAAAGGAAATGTAATCCTATCTATCTGCCATGGCCTTTAGCACCTCCTTATCATCTTCCTATCTGTTGGTGATGAGAAAAGGACATTATATTAAAGATGTTACAAAACTACTGAAAGAAATTCTTTGGTATTATTAGTTTATTCTGAAAGTAATTTTTTTTCCTGAAGTAATTACTTTCAGCTAATAAGAAAGTTCCAGCCTGGAAGCATATTTAACCTCACCAGAATTTCATAATCAGAAAATCTTATAATTTTACTATGTTCTTTGATATGATCTTTGACTTTCTCATACATCTAGTTACCTGAAATATTCATCAGGATTTTCCTTTTCTCTTGAATATTGCTTTGTCATTCCAGAGCGTCAGTAAATTTCTAATCTTCACAGAAAGATAGGCAACACAATCTCATGGCCCTTATAGGGATGAGGGGGTATGGGCAGTGATAAAGGAGGAAGGACTAGGATTTACACTACAGGTTGGCAAAAAAAAAAAAAAAAAATTCCATTTTCCTTATTTTTTCTAGGAGTTATGTCATTAACCACTATAAGTAGAAGAATGAAATGTTATTTTGCCCTAAATTGTAACCTTCTGGGGACCAAGTTTATGAAACTTTTTAAGAGATAAAAAAAAAAAAAAGAAAGAAAAAGAAAGGGCATATGCATACTTTTACACCCACATTTGCATCCTGGAGAGAAACTGGCTTTTTCTTTCTGTTTAAAGCAATTCCCAGGGATATGTTTCAAATGACATTAAACAGGAAAGTTACTTGTTTTTTATTCTTTTAACTTCAAGCTTTTGTTGTATACTTGACTGCTTGCAGTCTGATTTTTTGTTTATTTATTTGAGGCAAGAAGTCTGATCTTGTTTAATTTTGAAGCTTAAATGACAGAGACTAGTTATATTGTTATGGTGCTTCAAGGAAAGCTGAGATTACTATTTGTCCCATTTGGCCCTGGAAAGGAAATAGAACACACTACAGTCTATTTATATTATTTCTATTACAGAGAGGGAGCATAAACAGCATGGAGCTTAGGTCTCTAATGAGTTTTATGGAAGATTCTCTAACTTCAAAGCCAGTATGTGAAGAATCACTAATATTTGATTTTGTATGAATCTGCTACATGGTATATATCACTTTTATTCCAATTACCTGGGCAGCTCAGTCAGTTGAGTCCAAGTCTTGATTTCACCTAAGGTCATAATCTCATGGTTTGTGGGTTTGAGCCCCATGGGTTGGACACCTGTATCAGTCTCCCCCTCTCCACTGCTGACAGCAGGGAGCTTGCTTGGGATTATCTTTCTTCCTCTCTCTCCTCTCCTCCCTAGCTTGTGCACTCTCTTTCCCAAAATAAACTAAAAAACTAAAAACAAAAAAATAAGATAGAAGACAATAGGAGAGACCTAGGAGACTGAGATATATCTCAAATTCAGAGAAGGGAAGGTCTAGTAATAAACTATACAGAAGATACACATACACAGATAACAGAATCTTTACAGGAAAATAAATTCATAGAAGCCAATAATATGAATTATAGTATTTTGAGGTTTGACTGCCTTTACAGATAATCTCTACCACAGAGTCTGACACAGAACAGATATTAATGTGAAGCATATGCTTTGTAAATAATTGACTAGGCTGTCCTTACATAGGAAGAACAGGTTTTCCCATAGAGTACTTATTTAGTGCTACCTCATTGTAACATTGGAGTTATCCTACATTTTGGAGACCTTCAATCAACTCTTTAACTGAAATTAACTTACTTACATTATTTACTCATTAACTTCAGTAAATGAGTTACC
This sequence comes from Hyaena hyaena, assembly GCF_003009895.1. Taxonomy (NCBI): domain Eukaryota; kingdom Metazoa; phylum Chordata; class Mammalia; order Carnivora; family Hyaenidae; genus Hyaena; species Hyaena hyaena. Next base: position 277,126 of record NW_024082223.1, on the reverse strand, counting down.
CCAGTAACAGTCCACCTTAGTCTGAATCTGGTGATGATTCCACTGTAGTAAAATCCTCTTTAGAACTCTAAAATGACTCAAGAACAACCATGGTAAGTGGGACTGAAATCCTGGATGTTAAAATATTCAGCAGCAAACAGGTCTGAGTGTGTCAGGACTTTGGAATCAGTGTAGAAAACTTGATTGAAATGAGATGTCATGTGTTCATTCCCACAACATAATCCTATTATTACAATGTGTTCTAATCCATGTTCTTGAGAAATGCAGCAGGTTAGAGTTCCCTGGAAAACAAAATTTTAAAATAAATATCAATGCATATTGGGGTGAGCACCATAATTCTATAATATGCAGCAACAGCAGTTGAAGCAAGAGGTACGTTGGAGTTTGGGGGTAGTTTTGGCATAGATGGGGGAGGTCAAATAGAAATAGCTTAAAAATTCTGTTGTGACTTCTTTTTCTAAAAACTAGTATACTGCTGAAAAATGGGCAGAACTCTACCTTTTTTTTTTTTTTTTTTTTTTTTACATAAAGTCAGTCAATTTGGAGAGATTTTATGAAGGAATTTAAAAAGAACTGGTAAAGATGGATAAACAAGATTAGTCAGGAAACTAGGAGGAAAGAAACTAAAAATTAAAAGGGAGGTATTGCAGAAATCACAGCAAGGTATTACCAAGAAGTAGGCAATAATGTTAAGAGTCACAGGTATAAAGATCAAGTGAAATGTTACGGCTTGCCAATCACCAGGTCACTTTTGACCTTTGGGGAAAAAATTCCAATACTGAAGTGAAGGTAGAAAAGTTTATTTAAAAATTTTTAAAGGATAAAATTAATTGAGAAGAATGATCAAGATACTAATGATACCAGAGAAGAAATAATTTTGATAGAGTAGTATCATCTCAGAGGAAGCAAAAAACAACAGTAAGATCAATATTACTGATCAAGTGGTTGGTCTTGGAAAGGAGTTACTTCTTCCCTGAGATAGTATAAGTGACTCTTTAGATAAATTTGGAAGAAGAAAATGAGGGCATATACAACCTCATAATTTATATTCTCCAGATTAAAAAAACACATGTTATCTATTGAGATTTTGTCTTGGGGGAAAATAAAATATTATAGGAAATGAGTAGAGTTAACCAAGTTTGAATACTGAGATAAAGTTGAAAAGCTAATATGTCATAGTCTCTCAATGGAAAGGGAGACAGAATCATTTAGTTTTGGCTCAGAGCTAGGGTATTTATATCATGTAGCATTCATAAAAACCCTATAATAAGACAAGGTATTTTCATTTTATGAATGAGAAAATTGAAGCTCTCAACATCACAACCTAGTGAATGGTAGAAGATGATTCTAGTCCAAATAGTCTCCAAAGCCAGTTCTTCTTTCTAAACAATTTTTAAGTTCAGACAGTCCTTACGGTGACACAAGATGTCACAGAAAATAAAAGAACACATGAAGATTCAGGGTCCAGACAATAGTAGAAGAAATAATCACAAGGTCCTATTGTGGAAGTTAAGACATAAATCCTAAAGGAAGAAGATGAACCACATGAATACTTAGGGGGGCTGAAACCCACGGACTGTGAGATCATGACCTGAGCTGAAGTCCAATGCTTAACCGACTGAACCACCCAGGCTCCCCGTGATGAATATGTATGATGAAGAACAGATTGAGGAGTAGGGGTAATGGAGAATTGTAAAGCTAAAATGTTGTAGGTAAAGATAGGAATTTCAGAATTTGAATTCTAAAAAGCATAAGGACCTTAGCTAGCAATACAAGTCCATGGTGTGGTTTCTTTCTTTCTTTTTTTTTTTTTTCTCTTTTAATGTTTATTTACTTTTGAGAGACAGAATATAAGTGGAGGGGAGGCAGAGAGAGAGGGAGACCTAGAATTCAAAGCAGAACCTAGGCTCTGAGCTGTCAGCACACAGCCGAATGCAGAGCTTAAACCCACCAACCCGGAGATCGTGAGCTGAGCTGAAGTTGAATGCTTAACCAACTGAGCCATTCATACGAAATGGTTTCTAAAGTGTCTTGAATTTTGTCACAGGAGTAAAGGGAATTAAAGACTGTGAAGTTAATTAATTAGGTGGACTATCTTGAGATTTACTCAGGTTGATGGTAATAGTGCAGAAAGGATAACTCTCAACTAGGTACTTAGTCTTCTAAAAATTAAGAAGGATGGCTTAGAGTTTGTTGATTACAGTGTATTAAATTGATATGAACAGAAACTTTGTTTCAAAGCAGGATGGACTGCTCCAGACTAGTTTGAGAAAGTGGTCTAGGATAAGATCAAGTGCAGCAAAAATATTTGTAAACTTGTCATTACCCTCACACCACTCACACCAAAAAAAAAAAAAAAAAAAAGTCTCTATTCATGAAAAGTCCACATCAAAAGTGTTACGAGAAAAACATCAAGTTGTAATTAAGCAAAGAGATAAGCAAAGAGATAAAGTGTTCCTAAGAGAGGAAGAAAACTTGTAGATGTTCTTGTCCATTGACTCAAAAATCAGAAAGATTTGTAAAAAAGTTTGGGAGAAGGGAAAAGATGGGGCAGGAAGCAGAACAGAATGTGTCCGAATGTGAAAGGAGAGAAAAAGATGGCATATCTAAGTAGATAAGACAGTTTAAATAAGAAAAAATTGTATCTAGGAAGGTCAAGAAAAAATGGATTTCAAAAATATGTTGATGATAAGGGATTGATAAAGAGCATTTTCATGATATACTTAGGTAGCTAGAGGACTCTGTATGCTTTATAGAAAGTCTCAGATATGACATGAGCAATTCAATATTGAGATCCTGGTCTTTAGAAAGAGACTATTTTTCTATCCACCACACCCACAAAAGAACTTTCAAAGTCTTTCACCATATGTGAAAACCAGTGTTTTTCATCATTCTCATCTTTAAGATATAGGCTAGAGACTTGAGGAAAGATATTCATATATTATAATGAGATTTATTGTGGGAGGAGATGGAAATTGATAGAAAACATTCAATAACATTCCGTAATGGAATTTTCTGAAGAATAAAAGTAGAGCTGGTTGACACAGCCAGATTATAATTTGAAAGTAACAAGTCACATTGAAACAAGTGTCAGGGGAAAAGGACACAAGAGACTTGAGCATGTATTCATATGAGACAGCAGTACCATTTTGTCTACATAATAAGTTTAAAAAATGTTGGGAGTAAGGGCACTATTTTATTTACCTGCCTCAGAGTTCAGTCCACATTCCCTGAACAAGATATTTCGAGTTCAGAGAGATTTCATCTCTTTTCCCTATATAATTACTACTTGCAATCATATATCTAGAAGCCTTTCTGATTTTAGCGGTTTACGAGAGAGAAAAATCATAAGTACTAAGAAGTCATTAATCCATTAGGCTAATTAACGTCTGTTAAATTTAATGTGGAGTTTCTTTAATTTCATTCAAGTATTTCCTCAACCCATACTAGTATATGTGGTTTCCAATGCACGTGAACGATAATGAAAGCATGCGTTTACAGAGAACAAGTCAATGTAAGTGCAGCTAACTCTGGGTTGTTTGCCTTGGGATAACAAATGTGAGGTTTACTGGCTGCATGGATTGTTAAAGTAAGTTGCAAATTTTCCATTCTTGAAGTCATTTTAAAATATTATTTTAAGGGGCGCCTGGGTTGCTTAGTCGGTTAAGCGTCCGACTTTCACTTAGGTCATGATCTTGCGATTCGTGGGTTCGAGGCCCGCGTCGGGCTCTGTGCTGACTGCCAGCTCAGAGCCTGGAGCCTGTTTCGGAGTCTGTAACTCCCTCTCTCTGACCTTCCCCTGCTCACGCTCTCTCTCTCTCTCTCTCTCCTAGAAATAAATAAAACATTAAAAAAATAAATAAGATATTATTTTAAGCTAACTCTTAACCTTTCCTATATAGTAGCATTAAGATATTAGAGGTTAAATTCTTCCGTATGGCATTTTAAGGCAACAAGAGTTTTGTCGCTGCCAATTTTCCAATTCTGTCTTCCACAGGTTCCCAACAGAAATACTCCTCTAGGCAGACAAAAGGGAAGCAGTTGGAGAAAGGCTAACAACTGCAGCAACAACAAAGGTTTTCTCTCTCTCTCTTTTTTAACCACTTCCGTCTAGTTGGATTTCAGAACTTAAGGCTTTGAATCTGAAAATAATCTTTATGATAGACTTTGGAACATATAACATGCTAGAAAGGACTGCTATCAGGGAGCATGCATGTTGACAAACATGTTATGGCAGATGATGGGAGCTGAACAACTGGCATTTAACATTACTTACCTTTTTGTGTATTCACCTATTCGCCCAGCATTCTAATTGTTTCCTTCCAGCCATTGGAAATTCAGTGAAGCAGCAATCAAACCAGGCTGGCATTGATTTTATGGAAACCAGAACATACTCAGCACATAGATGATATAATGCACACAATCTAATACAATACATATTCATTAAATTCCAAATCCCTTGGGTTGCCTATTGGAACTTTCATTTATGGATCTTTGTGCTCACTTACTCATGCTCTTTCTCTCTAGAGATCTGCTATATACAGATATTCTATACATATGCTATAGATATGTATATGTCCTAGATACATGTGCTAGATAGGTATGCCATATATATATATTTATGTGTATATATATATATATATATATTTATGTGTATATATATATATTTAAATGTTTGTTTAAATGTTTCTGGTCTTAGTAATACTTTGGAAAAAGTAGGTCATACCAAAACTATCACTCAGAAGTGGAAATGTCTTTTGGTAGAAGCTATATACTATGACCATAGTTATAATTTCAGTAATGCACAGGAAACACAGAATAAAGATTTTTCAAAGATATCTGATGAATATAGTTGTTCAGATGACCAGCCTCACATTTTTCCTAGGTACGCATTTATAAAATTTCTTTTTGTTTTCAGTTGTAAGGATAAATTTATTGGTGCTTTATCAAGGCTACTTAGAATTTGATAATAGAATACATCAGACTGTCACTTTTAGAAAGAAACAGACCTTGAAGAGAGTGAAGAACTAGTTTTATATGACAGAATAATAAAGATGTCATTTTTCCCTACAATCCTGTTTTTGAATGTCATTTTTCACAGCAGGGAAAATTAATATATTTCAAAAGATATAAAGTATAGGAAATGGGCATCAGTCACCTTAATATTTTTAATGGAAACAGTGAAAAATCAGAATTTTAATCAACTTTGGGAAACTTTTTTTTCATTTACTGGGTTTTTAATAGGATCCCATCCTATTAAATAAGGAATACTTCTAAAGCATGGATATTCTTCTATTTAAAATTCCCAAGGTTACATTTCTTATGTCTTGTTTTAATTTTGCTATTCACTTCATTGGTAGTGGTGCTTTATACTTCAACTGTTATATTACATTTTGATGGCAACTTCCAATCAGTCAAAATGGCAGTCATTCATTGAAGGCTGCTGTTAGGAGGAGAATTTGTTCTTGAATATCTTACCAAGTGACAGTTTCCTAAGTGACTTAATAGGAAAAGGAAAGCAATCCTGATATAAAGAGTTTAAGTAAGTGCTGATATTTAAGTTCAAATTCATATTTGCTCTCCAAACTCACTGTGTCCAAAATTGAACTCATATTCTTCTCCTACAAACTTATGCTTCCTCTTGTATTTCCTATCTCTTGTTAAAAGCAGGAATGTCTCTTCTGTCACTCAGGCTTGAAACTTCACTTATCTTCTCTCTCTTATCCTCCAGCAGCCCTATTTCTCATTCCTTTGGGTGGTACCTTTACATTGTGTCTCCTCCCATTATCTTTTTTCCCCCTTCATTTCTCATTTACACATTTCTTCCTTTCTGGACTGTTTCAATATCTAACAGCTTTTACAGCCTACATGCCATTCCATAAGACATATTAACATCAGAGTAATCTTCCCAAAGTTATAAATGTGAATAAGCTACTCATCTCTGCTAACAAGCCATACATAGTTCACCTCTGCCCAGAGGGAACAAAATAGAATACACTTGTCTATCATTCAAGGCACCCTATTATCATCTCTGATCTACCTTCCAGCTTCATTTGCCATTAATCCTTCCTCTAAAATGTCCCAACATTTTAGCAGAGTTGGACTTCAGGGTATTCTTAGAGAATCTCTGTACTTTCAGTTTAATCAGAAAACCACTCTCATCATACCAGAATATAATCCATTTTTATTTTTTTATTTTTATTTTTTTTTAATTTTTTTAATTTTTTATTTTTGAGAGAGAGAGAGACAGCATGAGCAGAGGAGGGTCAGAGAGAGAGGGAGACACAGAATATGAAACAGGCTCCAGGCTCTGAGCTGGCTGTCAGCACAGAGCCTGACGCGGGGCTCGAACCCACTAACCGTGAGATCATGACCTGAGCCGAAGTCGGACGCTTAACTGACTGAGCCACCCAGGCACCCCTATAATCCATTTTTAAAGCCCTTTTCAAATGCTGTCTCATACATGAAGCTTTTAATAAATTCATATCTATGCAAACATCTAACCATACACTGATTCATCCAAGCACTGTAAAGAAGGTGAGGATATAAAAAACATAAATAGCACTTTGATGTCTTTTCTCCACAAGTTAAATGTCTAATGAGGAAAATATATATATGAAAATAAAGAGTAACACCAATATAACAAATGATATGTAGCTCCTACCTTTAATAGAGGTGTTAAAGTACTATAGAAACACAGAGGAATGAGTATTTCTTCACTGAAAGCCAGTGACATTTTATAGGACAAATGTGAATGGAGCTATTTCTACAAGTAGAACAAAGAGAATATTCCACATGGAGGAAACAGCATCCAGAGCAGTAAATAGTTAATCTATTCAACAAACATTTACTGAGAATCTACTATATAGCAGAGATTCCAGTTAGTGGGGATCTATAGTAGAAGGGGCAGAGACAAACAGGAAGAATTAAAAGACATAGCTTAGTAGAATGAAAAGATAATGATTACTCTTTAGCTGTATCAAGATATGAAGGTGGAAAAGTCCACTAAGACTTGTGGGTTTCTTGATTGGGAACAATAGTGAACACATTCATCAAATTAGAGATTATCAGAGAAGGAATATGTTTGGGTTATTTTTCAGCCTACCAAGTTTTGTTTTAATTATTTGAGAGAGACAGAGACAGTGTGAGCAGGGGAGGGACAGAGAGAGAGGGAGAGAGAGAGAGAGGGAAGGAGAGAGAGAAAGAGAGAGGGGGGGAAGGGAGGGAGGAAGAGAGAGAGAGAGATTGAGAATCCCAAGTAGGCTCTACACTGACAGCACAGAACTTGATGTGGGGCTCAAATTCATGAAAACGTGAGATCATGACCTGAGCTGAAATTGAGAGTTGGACACTTAACCAACTGAGCCATCCAGGTGCTCCTCAGCTTACTAAGCTTTAATTAGATGCCTTATGTCCATGTGGTGAATGAAAATGTAGATCCATAGGTTTTGTCAACATTTAAATAATATTTGAAGGCATGGGGATAGATTTTTAAAAAAGAAGAAGAGGGGTGCCTGGGTGCCTAAGTGGTTGAGTGTCTAATTCTTGATTTCATCTCAGGTTATGATCCTAGGGGTGTTGGATTGAGCCCCACATTTGGTTCCACACTAAGTGTGGAGCCTGCTGAAGATTCTCTCTCTCTCTCTCTCTCTTCCCCCTCCCTCTTTGCCCCTCTCCCCTGCTTGCACTCTTTCTCTCTAAAATTAAAAAAAAAAATTAAAGACATTTTGACACTACAGGCAGTATTGCAGAAACTAAGGAAATATTGTTTCAAGATACAGAATGTGGTCAATACCTTTAGATGGTTAAGAACACTCATGTACATTATTGGATTCAACCATTAAGTGGTCCTTATAATTTGGTCTTTGAAAACACAGTTGTAAAAGGATTATGGCAAAGGTAGATTGCAGTGGTTTGAGTTGTAACTTAGGACTGAAGAACTATAGGTAACAAGTAGAGATTTCTAACCCAAGAAGTTTTAGAACTAAAAAGGAAACTGAAATACATGTTCAGGAAGAGACATTATCTTTGATGGTGTAGAAAACGGGTCAAGTAATAAACTGAAGAAAACCATAATAAAAAAGTGGAGATTAAAGTTATGGGAGAGAAAGAATAAATGATGGATCTGACTCTGCAGAGGAAGGAGGAAGTAGAATTAAGTCTTGGTGGAAAAAATAGTCTGGGAAATCAGGAGAAAGACTAGGAAGGATGGATACAACTTAAGTTTAGAGATGGAGATGGGTAAAATTGAGGGAGTTCAACAGCTCCAAGTATGCATGTGTGTAAATGGTCCCACTGTGTTACATTATTTTTAATTTTTAAAGCATTCATCACAGTGTATTCTGAATAACAGCTACTTTTGTTTGTATCTTAACTTCCCAATAAAATCATAAGATGCTTAAGATCAGGTACCATGTCTAGTTGACTGTTCTGACTTCCTCTTAGCTCACATTTGATTTCTATCCTGCACGAAGTCCAAGGACCCTCTTGGTTGGTCCTGTGGGACCCCCCTTTGGGTCCTTGGACCCAGCTAGTATGCATCCACAGATCACATTATTGTTAAAGTAGTTGCTGCCTTTCTCTAAGAATGATATTTCCCTACTGACTAAATTCAGTCTTGCCCATAGGAGTTCCTTTTGCTCTTCTATATGGGAGTGGTATACATCCACATACTGATGAACTCAGGGATTGCTTTGACCAATAAAGTGTGGAAGTGACCTGTTTTGGCCACTTTTTTTCCTTCTCTGCCATAAGACTGGTAAATCTCAGATTATTGGCTTCTCCTTGCCCTGTGTCCAGTGCTGAAGATGAAACGGAGCACAACATCAGCCACTACAATGGGCATTTACATGACTGACAAATAAACGTTTGTTAAAGTAAGTTAGTCATATTTTGATATCTTTGCTACCACAGATAACAAATCTGACTGACCCTTTCTCCCCTCCAGAGCCTTCTTTGGGAATTCATCTGAGATACCTTGAATTATGAAGGGGCTATTGCATGGTACACATTCAATCTAGCTGTGGAAAACACATACATAAATGAAATAAATGAAGAATAATAATTATCTTTAGGTGGAATGTAGCTTAAAGTGGATTTGTAAGAGCTGTGTGAAGGCTGGAAGTTGGTAGGCTGAGGAAAGACTGTGCAAAAAAAGTGCATTTGGAGTTGAGATTTAAAAGATATAAAGGGGAGGAGCTAACGGGAAGGAGCTAAAGAGAAGAATGAGGATGTTGCCTCATAAGTGTTGAATTTCACGTCCAGAATATTCAGAGCCTCCTGAATTTTCTAATTTTGAAAGCCCAACCATCTCTACTAAAATAATCTTTCATATTAGTTCTCTGCTTAAACAACAAAAAAGTTTTAACATTATATTGGGAATGATCTTAATGTAGATTTTTTTAAAATGTTTTTTTATTTATTTCTAGGAGAGAGAGAGACAGACAGCCTGAGCAGGGGAGGGTCAGAGAGAGAGGGAGTCACAGACTCTGAAACAGGCTCCAGGCTCTGAGCTGGCAGTCAGCACAGAGCCCGACGCGGGGCTCGAACCCACGAACCGCAAGATCATGACCTAAGCGAAAGTCAGACGCTTAACCGACTAAGCCACCCAGGAGCCCCTTAATGTAGATCTTCTTAATGTAAACTAGCAATTTCCATTCAACAGGACTCTATAGTAATACTATGAACTTAGCAACAAAGGCAAAAACCTCTATCACTGTGTATGTATGTGCATGTACCTATGGGTGTGGGGGTGAGTATAGCCCAAGAATTCTTTACTAGGGATCTACATTTCTAAATGATATTATTGGTGTCCATACCACTCGAGCAATAAGGTTTCAGCAAACCAAGAAAGATGGTTTCTTCATCAGAGACGAAGGATATATAATTTAATATATAATATGTAATTTAAATTATAACTGTATTACACTAAAATGGTTTCATTTCATTTAGTTTGATAAGTTTTGGCTTTTCTATCCTACTTTATGTTAACTCCATAGGGATAGACTTTTAAGATAAGTGGACTTGCATCTACCTTGGGATATCCTGTAAATGGCATTAGAAATTTTGCTTAACAATGTAAGGTAGCTATAGAATCTTACTCCTATGAAAATGTTAGAACTTTTAAAAATTGAGTATATTATCTTGGAATTTGTTTACAAAGTTTAAGTTGGTGAAAAGTTATAAAATACTTAGGCTTTTCCATTTGTTTGCTATGATTAAATTGTCAAAATTGCAATTTGCAAAGGGTGCAAAGGGGTGTCAATACCCCAGAGTAAGTTTATTTTAGTGAATTTTTTTTTCTGTCTAGTTTAACTAAAAGTTAAACATGCTTGAATGTCTAAAATATTTTTTCTCTCATCCAAAGAATATTTCAGTATACTCTAAATCTATTAAAATATCAAGTCATAATGATTTTTAAAAACTCATAATCCATCAGCTATTTGGCTGGGAGACTCATTAGGGGGAAATAACTGATGCCCCCCAAGTTACAAATTATCTCACTTAATGATAATTATTCTTTGTGTCTTGTCCCCAAAAATGACAACTGTGGTGATTTGTAACTGGCTCAAGGAAACAGAATAAACTTTCATACCAAGTCCTGCTCAAGAAGTTGACTTGAGAGGAAAACTTCCTGCTTGTTTTAGAGTAGAGCACCTGAGACCAATCTACATTTTGACAGTGCTCATTAGCAAGCCAATTGTAGACTAAATACCCTCCCTCACAGGGACTTTAACCAAGTCAGAGCTCATTAGCAAGGAGTCCTTGGTGGTCAAACAAGTCTCCTGCAGATTATGTAGACCAAGTCTTCTTCATTTAAGTCAGTTTTAATAATTTCTCCCCCAAATTTTCTCAATTAGAGCAAATTGACACTACATTTTCCTAAATACATTAAATGAACCCTTTAATGATATATAGGGCATTGGGATACACTCTGTTGCTCTGATCACTTATTTCTCTTGAAAATTCTCTTGAATTTAACTTAGGCCTTATGATCCTCTGATATTTTCTCTATTAAAAATGTAAATAGAACCCTGGAGTGACTAATTTGAAAGTTAATAGTTCATCTGCAATTGATGTAGAAATACAGGACAAGCATAGCCATGAGAATTAAATGCTCTTTGAAAGGCTAAAGCATTTTTTTAGTTGTTATAAATAATCTCTTGTGCTTTAACACTGTATTAACTCTTTCGCATCACTGATACGACTTTTTGTTGTTGCCTTGTCAAGCAAAAATACTTCCTCCCATATGCCCGATATGATTTAAGAGAATAGGCTATTCATTGTACAAAGAAAGGACAGGGTCCAGACTCAGGCAGACCTGGGTTTAAACCCAGATCTGTTCCTCACTAGCTATATGAATTTAGGAAATTAACTTCTCTGAGATTATTTCTTCATCTATAAAATGAAGATAGAAATGGCACTTTATAGGGTTGTTGTGAAGCTTATACAAATATGATACAGGGGAAACACATAGAGTGGTGCTGGACACATATTAAGTTCCCAATAGATGTAGGCTTGTATCACTGTTACTTTATTGATATTTTTATTATCCATGTTTTATAGATAACAGCAACTCATAGGTAGTAGTATTAGGTGCTTATACTAAGTCTTTAATAATTGGCCCTTCCTTTCCCCTCCACCTCAATGAGGTTGTAACAAGAATCAGTCATTTCTTTACAAGGAAAAAAAAAAAACCCAGAAAATTGATATTGATGTGTTCCTTGTCACAAGGTCATAGATTCTAAACTGGTAGGCAAAATTACTGTAGTAATATGAAATTTCCCTTACATGGCAAGGGAAAACTGAAAATAACCAATAGAGTCAACTGACCAACCTGGTAAGTTAGAAGTGTGTCCTTCCTCCTTCTACATCATTCCCAACCCCCATCATTATTAGAGTCTTTGTGACTCTCCATGGTAAAATAAAGCCACCGGAGTTCAGAAGGCCACAGCAACCAGAGCTCCTACATCTGGATCCATAGCCAATAAATATCCCTCACTCATAGGAGATGGGGTTATGAGAGTAGCCGTGATAACAGTGACTAAGCCTGTGATTTCAGAGTGGATTTTGTAAGTTCTGTTTTTGGGCCTATGATAGACCAAAATGTCCAAAGAGCCCTCTTCCAATACAAAAATATAAAACAATATTGTAGAGGCTATTTCAAAAATATGTTTTTAGATTAATTTCTTGGCTTGCAGGGGAGAGTGGGCTGTAGTTTAGGGGAAAAATAACCAAAAATTCTGAAAGATGTATCAATAAAGCTAGAATTTGCCTTAAGGATCTAGCTGCTCATTCTTGGTAATCTAGTAGAGCTTGTGCTTTAATGGACCAAGTGAACTTGGTCGGGGTGAGGGTGGTGAAACAAGCTTGGGCCCAAGCAAGGTGAACAGTTAGGTGAGACACTTAATTTAAAACTAGGATGCCCAGGGGAGCATGGGTAGCACAGTTGGTAAAGCATCTGACCCTTGATCTCAGTTCAGGTCTTGTTCTCAGGATTGTGAGTTCAAGCCCCATACTGGGCTCCACGCTGGACATGAAGCTAAATAAGTAAATAATAGATAGATAGATGATAGATAGATGATAGATAGATAGATAGATAGACAGACAGACAGATAGATAGATGATAGATGGATAGATGATAGACAGATGGATAGATGATAGATGGATAGATGATAGACAGATGGATAGATGATAGATAGATAGATGATAGATAGAAAGATGATAGAAAGATAGATAGAGGATAGATAGAGGATAGATAGACAGGATGCCCAACTGGTGATACCAAGACCATCACACCTGGTTGCAAACACTGGCTTTAAAGAAGAAAGTTTTTCTTTTTAAATCCCTTGAAAATTGCTAATCATAAACTCAGACTCCTGAGTTTGGACCCCAAATTTATGCCAACTGTGTGACCTGAAAACTATTGAAGGTTTCCAGGGACAGTAATATTTCCAGACATTTGTCAGAAGCACAAGTGGTCCTCTGTAGCACAATTTCTTAAATCCAATCCTCAAATAAATTGGGAGAGTAAACAGAAATAACAGACTGCAAATCAGAACCGCAAAAATTATAGACAATATTATCAATACAGAATATAAAATAAGCATATCGAATATATTTAAGAAAATAAGGGACACTTGAATGTTGAGAACAAACTGAGGATTGATGGGTATGGGGGAGATGGGAAGCGGGGTGATGGGCATGGAGGAAGGCACTGGGTATTATATGGAAACCAACTTGACAATAAACTATAAAAAAGGAAAAATAAATGAAATAAAATTATTAAAATGGAAAAAAAACCTAAGGAAACAATTAAATTAATTGTAGCTGCTGAGGTTGTCACCTGTAATTTCCATATACATTAGAGAAAACATAACCCTTCCATGAATAAAAGTTTATGGAAATTCACTAAAGAAAAAAAAAAAAAAAAAGAAGTGACAACATCAAAATGATAAAGAAACAAGAGTCTGTACAAGTGACCAGGAATACCTGAAAAAGAACCAAACAAATTTCTGCAATTGAAAAAAGTGAATAATTGAAATTAGAAACTCAGTAGAAAGGGTAAAAAACACAGCTGAAGGGAGACTAAATGAATTGTAAATAGATCAAAAGAAGTTAAACAGAATGTAGCACATAGAGACAAACAGATGGAAATATAAAAGAGAAGTGCTAAGAATCAAGTAAAAGGCTATAACATATTTCTCATTACTATTCCAGTAGATTATACAGAGGATGGGGAGATAAAGTATTCCAAAAGAAAGTAACTTCCCAGAACTGATGAAAAGCACCAATTGTAGGAATAAATCTAAAGAAATGCATACGAGGCACATGATGGAGAAAATGTGGGGTACCCAAGACACAAAGGAGGTCATGAAGCAGCCAGGAACACAACAGGCACTTTCTAAGGGATGCCAATCAGATTGAAAGTGGTATGTCCCTAGCAGCAGTAAAAATAGCCAGAAGGATATCTTCAAAGTGCTGAAAGAAAACTGTTCTTTCAACAAATCTCTAATAATAAGACTTTCAAGACTGTATGCAAAATTTGGTTATTAGGGACAAACACCAAGAGTACTTAGGATGAACAGAGCACCAGTAATATTTTTCAGAATGAAAATGACCATGAAAGGAAGGTAGGAGATGAAGGAAGAACACTGGAGCTAAGGAAATAATAATCATGTTGGCAATGCTAAATTATAATAAAAATTTTAACATTTAGTGTTAAAGTATTAAGATAAAATTAAAATACCTTCTTATAATGGAGAGAGGACACAGTGGCATAAGTTAAATTGTTTAAAAATCCTCACATTACTCTGGAGGACAGTTAATGGAGATTAGAAATATTAGCAGGAATATTTGCAGTAAAGGTAAACACTAGAAGAATAAAAATAAAGTATGTAACTTTTGAGCTAAGAGAGAGGGAAATATTGATTGACGTAGGGATTTTCAGAACTTCCAAAAGAAGAGAAAAAGAATAACACATAAAAAACTGACTTTTTGTAACTGTTTTGCCCTTTGTTACATGCTAAACGGCCTTCACTGAAAAGGTGAATAAATTATGGGAGACCTAGATACTTGTATACTTTCTTCCCCTTTATGTGGATTGGGAGCACTTATATACCATCCTATTGGAGGACAAATTTTTATCCTTTTTTCTCCATAATTTCTGACTGTTCAAAAGAACACGAAGTGTGTTTATTAGATATGCTTACTCCAGGGGAAAAATGTTTATCATTTTTGAAGAACATGAACAGGAAGAGATTGTCATCAATAGAAATGATTGTTTTCCTTAGCCCATATTGTCAGTTGTATATTTCTCATTAACATAATTCAATAACGGTTAAGAGAAAAGAGGCAGTGCTTAATACAGAAATATAATAGAAAATTAGAAATTAGTGGCTTTATATGACAATAACTGTAATCACAGGCTATCACTGATCAAAATATGTTGAAAAAAATTAAAAAAATAACATAGTGACTTTCATGTGATTATATGGAGATTCAGGGGAAGTTTAAATATCTTAGAATTCTAAGGGAGGTGTAATATCTTTATGCAATTGCATCTTTCATTCCTGGGTGATTCAATTCTGCCTATTAGCATTTGATCCTTGACTGACTGGGTATTTTGTTATCTATGAAACGCAGGGATTAATTTGTAAAGAGTATCTGATCTGTGGACCTCTCTCTTGCAGAGAAGAATGGATTTTTTGAAACCTTCATCAAAGATTGCCCACATCTCTTGCAGATAGATTCTGGTTACTGGTACATTCTACAATTTAAACCCTAAATTGTATGTTAGGAAATGTGACTTTTTTCAATCCTTGATTATCCTTTGAGCATGGTAGTTAGACTTAGGAAATTTATTATATTGATCTCTCTATGCATAGTGTTATCACAGGATTTAGAAAATGAAATTAGACTTGATTTTTTTCTCAGCAATTTCATATATAATTAGTAGTAAATTTAAGAAATGTCAAATTAATCAGCTTGATTTTGAGCCTTTTGGTAAAGATGCCTCCCTTTTTTTTTTTTTTTTGCCTGCAATTTTCCATGGGTTAGTATGAATTTTATGAAATTTAAAAAACATTGATATTTGGATGAAATCAATATTTAAATTTTTTAACAGAGTAATATGTAAGAATTCTATAGAACTCCTCAAATAAAGAGCCAGGAAATTCTGCCATTTGAAACAGCATCAATGAATCTGGAGGACATGATGCTAAGTGAAATAAGTCAGACAAAGAAGGACAAATACAACAGGATACCATTTATATGGGGAATCTAAAATCACTAAACTTATAGAAACAGAAAGTAGAATGGTGGCTGCCAGGAGCTGAGGGAAGGTACTAGTCCAAGTTTCAGTTATGCAAGATGAATAATACTAGAGATCTACTGCACAGAATAGGGCCTACGTTAATAATGCTGTTGTAAACTTAAAATAGTGCTAAGAGGGTAGATTTTATGTTGTGTTCTTATATTAGTAATAATAATAATAACAATGAGAAGGAGGAGCAGCAGTCATAGCAGCAGTAATACAGAGGGTTGGAGGAAACCTCTGGGGGATATAGGTGGTAGGCCTATGGCATAGATTCTGTTGATGATTTCACCAGCTTATGCTTTTGTACAAACTCATTAAGTTGTATACTTTATATATTTATAACTTCTTGTAGGTCAATCATAGGGAAAGAAAGATACAATTATAAAGGGCATTCAGTCACATATTAAATGTAATAAAGGATTTGTAAGGCAAAAAAGGTAGGGGATCCTAACACACCCATTTAGATTTAAAATCACATGAGCTTTACCACAAGGGTAGTAGTACAGTAATTATTTGCATTTTAAAGTCTCTCTGTAAGAGTTATGAGAAAGTAAAAGCAAATTTAATGACAAAGTAAAATGTATGTTCAACTTAAATAATTAGCCTGAAAGTAGCATAAAAACTGAGGGAATGTAAATAGTTTGTATAAGCAGTAGTAAAAGGGCAAAAGTATAAATAAAAATGGAGAAGCAAAGCACGAGGATTTACCAGGATTTGAAAAGTATACTTTAAAATGTCAAACAGTCTCAAAAAATAAAAACTTAGAAGGACACCAAAATGCTATAAGCAATATCTGAAGAAGAGCAGAAAAAAAGTGTCAAGAAAGATTAGGTGACAAACATACACAAATACAGACAGGATCAGAGAAAAAAAAGCATTAATTTTCTTGTGTGACAAATGTTACATCTCTGAGGTCTGAGTATCAGGATAGAATTTAAAGACTGGAGAAAGTCAGAACAAAAGGCAAAGTCTCTAAGGAGAATAATAAGAAACCATTTGTGAATTCTCATGTGATTCTAAAGTGTGGTTTATCCTTCAAATAGAAAATGATAAAATACTTGATCACTCTAATGTGTCCAATCATTACAATTAAACCTTGGAACTCATGATAACTCTAAGGACCCAATAAGAATATGTAGAATACTTGATTAATAGAAAAATACTAACCCATATACCATTTAAAATCTTTTTCCTGATGTAAATAGATTACATATTAATTGTAGAAAATTAGAAAACTAAATGCACACAGATAATAGAGCTCTTATATCACTAATATTTCAGTGTTACATATATGTCTATAAACAATTCTATATATTTATATGGAAATACAACATAAACATACATGATTGATAACTACTATATGTATATAATTGGATCAAAGTGATAGAAGTATTTTAATGCCATGGGATGCATGCATATATGTGTATTCATACACACACACACACACACACACACAGAGGCAGACACCAACTCTACCTCTTTTTAAACAATAATCAGAAATAAAAACATTAATAAATTAGATTTGCTAAAGAATGAATAAGCAAAACAAAGACAGGAGAAAAATTCAAAATATGTATAATCTGACAAAAGACTCATTTTCAGACTATACATCTCTACAATATAAGACAAAACATCCCAATAACAGAGAGCAAATGATTTATGCAGACATTTCACAAGGAAAGGCATACAAATGCTCACTGAAAATATGAAAACAAGTGGTTATCATCAGCCATAAAATTAATGAAAGTTGAAATCATGATGAGCTGCTATGTGTATCCATTAGAATTGATAAAACTAAAAAAAACTATGGACACTAAATGTTGGTGAGGAGAGCCATCAACTGGACCACTCATACATTGTTGGTGGAAATATAAAATGATATAGACAATTTGGAAAAAAGTCTGATGATTTCTTATAAAAGTAAATATATACCTACCCTATGACCCAGCAATTTCACATCTATGCATTTAATCCCAATGACATGAACATATATGCTTACAGAAAGCGGGTTCACAGAATGTTCATATCAACTTTATTCATAATGACCAAAAGTTAGAGACAGTCCAGATGTTAGTCAGAGGAGAATGATAAACAGACCATAGTATATTCATACAAGGGACTCAGCAATTAAAAAGAAAACTACTGATACATGTAATAACATGGATTAATCTCAAAAACATACTGAATGAAGGACTTATTCAAAAGGCTACATAATGCATGATTCCATTTATGTGAGATTCTGTGTAAGGCAAAATAAATCTGTGGATTTTATGTATACATAATCATATTTACTGTAAATGACGATCCCCAGGTTTGACCGATAGGAAGTCTGTTCTTGTGTGTGTAGGTAGCAGAAACAGAGCAAAGCTTCAAGGGCCTGGGAGGCAGGGAAGAAAATCCTCTGATGGGATGTGGAAAATCTGATACTGCTGTCAATTTTCCCCTAATTGATGCATATATTGTGGCATATTAATCAGAATATCAGCATAGTTTTGTGTTTGGGTACAGGTGGATTTATGTATATATAAATATGATTATTCTAATATGTAAATGGAAAAGCAAAAGATCAAGACAAGCCATGGTAAAACTGGGGAATAAAATGGATTTAAGATAGCAAAAATTTATTAATATATAATAATTAAGCTAGTGTTGAATTAGTGCGGTATAAGAAATAGATCATGAGGATTGTAAATCTTTGTTTTGTTTTGTATTCTGTTAAATGTTTATTTTATTTCTGAGAGCATGTGAAAAGGGGAGGGCAGAGAGAGCAGGAGAGAGAATCCTAAGCAGGTTCTGTACATTGACAGCAGCGAACCTGATTCGATGCTCAAATTACAAACCAGGACATCATAACTTGAGTCACTGAGCCAAAAAAGTCAGACACTCACCCAACTTAGCCATCCAAGCACCCTATGGATTGTAAATCTAATTGTAAAAGAAAAACAAAGTTTCTGTAAGATAACATAGAAAAATGCCTTAGAGTAAATGAAGATTTCTAGACAGGAAACAGAGCACTAAAGTACACGATTGATAAATTGAACTACACTAAAATTTAAACATATCTGTTCACTAAATGGCATATTTAAGAGAAAGAAATAAAATCTAGAATAAGATATTGCAAAAACACTTGTTGACAGAAGGCTTGTAGCCAAGATATATAAAGAACTCCTACAAACAATAAGAAAAAGACAGATAATTCCATTCATAGAATTGTAATACCCTATGTAATACCCTGCTCCAAATCTTAGAGGCTTAAAGCAGCAATCATTTTATAACATATTTCATGATATTATAGGTCAGGAATGTGGTTGGGAAATTCTTCTGTCCCACATAGCACCAATGGAGTCAATTGGTGGAATTTGCTGTCAGGTTAGCTTGTGTGGAGGGATCAGAAATGGGTTAACTTACATTTCTGTCCCTTTCTAGGGATGGCTAGAAAGCTACTTGTATTCTATTGGTCAAAGCTGTCACAAGCCTTCTAAGATATAATGAGAGGAAGCTTTGGCCCTTCTACTTGATTAAAGGAATATAAAACATTTGTGGCTATGTTTTGAGACTACCAGATCCCACTGTCTGGTCACAAATTACTTTCATTCCTTCCACATGCAAAATACTCACATCCCCTCTAAAAGCCCTGGCTCCCCCAAAGATTCATCCCAGTACATCTTAGGGTTGAGGTTTATAGACTTAATCATTTGAATCATGCTCATGTATGAAAGAGGCTCCTCAGGTTCAGTTTCTAGGGTTTGATTCATCTCCATCTGACACCCTATGAAATACATAGACAAGTTATCTGCCCCAACACAACCTGTAGACAATGATGGGATAGCATAGAATAGCAAAAATAGACATTCCTGCTCAGAATGGTACATATATATCAATGGTCCATAGTAATCCTGGAATTCAGCAGAACATTCTTTGCTAGTTCCTTGCTTAAGGTTCAGACCTACCCCAGGGAGAATGATTCTCCATGGTACTTGACTCTCCTTCTGGGGTCCTGACTCTTCTGAGTGATCTTTTTCTGTAGAGAGTAGCTGATAGTTTTCTCAGCCTGTTTCCTGTCCATGAGTTTAGGGTTCAAAATCCTCTTTTCATTTTGCACTGTATCTATTTCCTTCAGTCCAAGTTAATATAATTTCTTTGGGGTGCTTATATATCAATTTGTAAATTACTCCTTTAGACAAAAGTTCATTTATAGATATCTGAGATTAAATCCTTTCTAGTCAAGGCTCATTTTGCAAAAATATGTTTAGAATACAATACCTTTAGAATAATACCTATAGAAGCACTATGGTATAGCAGAGGGTCTTAAAGTACACCCTTAACATTCTTAGAGGCTTTCTGTTTAATTGAGAAGGTACAAGAGGCACTACCTTAAATCTTTCTAAAATTTAACAACAACAACAAAAAAATCTGAGAGTCACACCTGGATTTCCTGAGGCAATGTTTCACTGGCAAAGCCCAGGATTTTATCTTTGTTTTGACACTAACTCTTATTTTAGGGATGTTTTGCTGAATGTAAAGACTGTTCTGGGCCTTTACATTTCTGTCAAAATTTCCTTAAAAAACTGAACAATTTATTCTTTAGTTTGTTCATCTATATCTATCTTGTCACACATTTTATTACATGGGGCAAGCTGTCAGGCAGATCAACACTCTGCCCAGAATATCATTCTTAAAAACTGAATTTATTACCCATTTTTAATGTTATCACAGGTAACAATATTGCCAAAGTTCCATGTCTACCGAACTAGGGTCCCCATTCTTACAGTTTTAATAAGTTTCCTTGTTTTCTTTCAAGCCTTCACCAATAGCCTCCTCAAGGCTATTGACCATATTTTGAGACAATGCCACAGATCTTTGGTTTTATTATGAGAGTGTCCCACTTTAGGGTAAAACATTGTGTTGTTTAATTTATATCTTGCCGTGTGAACTAACCTAAAACTTAAGGACTTAAAAGAACAGCCATTTTATTACATGTTATGATTTTATCAAACAGAAATTTAGGCAGGGTTTGGCTAGATGATTCTTCGATTTCAAGAGGTATCAGTGGTATAATTCAGTAGCTTCAAATGGAGAAGGAAGTAGTCTTGAGGGTCCAGAACATCTTCACTCACATCTGGTGCATTTTTGAGAATGGCTGAAAGAATGGACTTAGTTGTTGGTAGGAAAGCCCATTGAGGACTATAGTCTTAGGATAGTTGAGCATTCTTCTGCATGGTTCAGGGCTCCAAAAGCAAGTTTTCCAGTGAATGATATAGAAAATAAATGGCTTTTTATGACCTTGCCTCAGATATCATGTAGCATTATTTCCTGTTTTATAATTGAAGAAATCAAAAGCTTGTAAAGATTCAAAGAGGGGATATAGATTCCATCTTCCAATGAGAGGAGTGTTAAAAAACTGTCAGCTACGAATTAAAACCATTAAAAGATCCAAAAGAAAAATAGATTTAAGCCAGATACTTTATAAAAGAAGATACCATAATGGCCAATAAACCTTAGAAAAATTGCTCAACTTTACTAGTTAGAGAAATGAAAATTAAAACCATAACAAAACAGGGGCTCCTGGGTGGCTTAGTCGGTTAAACGTCCGACTTTCGCTTAGGTCATGACCTCGCGGTTCGTGGGTTTGAGCCCCATGTCGGGCTCTGTGCTGACTGCCAGCTCAGAGCCTGGAGCCAATTTCAGAGTCTGTGTCTCCCTCTCTCTCTGACCCTCCCCTGCTCACGCTGTCTCTCTCTCCTAGAAAAAAAAAAAAAAACCCATAACAAAACATACTACATGCCTATTGGAATGGCTAAAATTTAACAGATTGGCAAGACCAAGTGTTTGAAAGTATGTGGGAATTCTCTTACACTTCTAATGGGAGTATATTTGGCACAACCACTATGGACAATTGTTTGGCATCATTATTAAAGTTGATCATATACGCACTATGACAAAATATTCTACACCTAATCATAACCCATCAGAAATGTATACGCACATGTAGGCTCATAGCAACCTTATTTCTAATAGGCTAAGCCAGAAACAACCCAAATGTTAGTCAACAATACAATGGGAAAATAATTTGTAGTATATTCATCCAGTGGAATCCTACGTAGCAGTACATTAAATGAACTACAGTTAATATTTTTAAAAAATGGCTCTTTTAGATGTGGGGTTGAATATAAGAAGCTAGTACATAAGAAAGAGACATCACATGCCATTTGTTTGCAGTTCAATAATAGGCCAAACTAGCATATGGTATTTAAGGAAGGCATGGTGAGTGGAGGAGTCTAAAGAAATTATGGAGTTATCTTGGAAGAAATCTCAAGCTATTTCCTCCACCATTAGAGAAGTCACTTATTGGAAAGGCCATTAAAACCCAGTAGAGAGGCCGAGGAACTTGGGAATTTTGGGTAAGTTTGAAGTTGCCAGTTCTTCTTGAATTCTAAAAGGCTGAGGGGTAGGAATAAAGGTTACTGCTGGACAAGGAGCAGAAAGTGATTGGGAGAGGGCTGGGGGTTTGCTCTTGGAGGTACTGGTAATGTTCTATTCTTAGACCTGAGTAGTGGTTTCAGAGGTATGTTAACCTTATAGTAATTCATAGTACTTTACACTTAGGATTTGTGCATTTTTTATGCAAATTATGATATATTTGTGATATATATAAATGTATCATACAGATTATACATTATAGTGGAAAACAAAACTGTAAGATTGTTTATCAGAAAATTTTGTCTAGGCAGGAGATAAAAAGTATCTGAGTTAAGGCAAAGAAATGAGAAAGGAGGCAAATGGAGAGATGAAGAGTCTAATGGAAACTGGTTTAATGGTCACTGAGACAGAATGGGAATTATATCCAAGAAATCAGAACTATTTACAGGGTCTATATCCGTAATCAATATAGGGACCAATAGTAGATAAAAGCCCCATAGTCCAGGCAAATGGCAAGTCAACTTCATGAAAATCTGCCAGACCACTGTTGAAACCCAACTGTGAAAGGATGAAGTTTCTAGGACTCCAGTCCTAGAAGTATTAGAATGATTGGATTTGGGGTACCTGGGTGGCTCAGTCGTTTGAGGATCTGAGTCTTGATTTCAGCTCAGGTCATGTTCTCACAATTTGTAAGTTTGAGCCTTGCATTAGGTTCTAGGCTGATGGTGCAGAGTCTGTTTGGGATTCTCTCTCTGTCCCTTCCTCCCTCTCAAAAACAAGTAAATAAACTTAAGAAATGAAGATTGATTCTAAAGGAAGAACTGAGATACTGAATTACTCTCCCATTAGACTTTAGGTTTACTAAAGGCAAAGATAATTGTTCTCTAACAAAGTGATATGTACCTAGAATAGAATAAGCAGGTAAAAAAATTGATTAATAGGTCAATGAATAAATAACTGGAAATAAGAAAATAAAACTCATTTACTTGAACTGGGGTTCAAGGAGATGGATTTGTTAAATCTAGAACAAAGGGAAAATTCTATCAGATGAGGAGCAAAATTATGTGGAGCTGGTGATTCAGGATTATGTTTATTTACTTCTTTGTTAATAGGGATGATGTCAAAAGATAGTCTGAACTAAAACTGCAAGTATGTTTTCAGTAGTTTGAGCTCTGTATGTAATTCATCTGCAAGAACAGAGTCATACATACAGAAATGACTTAAATTCCCATGTTACAAACCATACATGCCTCGTGATTTGCATGACACATTAGATAAGATCATGTTAAAAAATTCAATTTTAACCTTGATCTCCATTATTTAGTAACAATAAGAGAATCATTAAACTTTTAAAACATTGACCTTGCTTCTGGCTATTATTAAAGAAAGTAATAGAATCCTATTGAATAAAGTAGATTTTCAAAGGAACCTGTCAAAAGTTATTATTACAGTAGTAAAAATGATAATTTCTCTAAGCAATTCAAATCTGTAAAAAAGCAAGGAATTCTATACCTAAACTAAGTCCTTTGATTTTTTTAAAGGTTTAAAAGAATCAAGTTGAAGCTTCTGCAGTACTAGGAGAGTCAGTTTTTATTCATATACTTGAAAGCTATGACATTCTGATTTTTAAAAGTTAAACAATTGAGAAGACTTTGACTTTATTAAGTGTTATCTCCCCCACACAAGAAAGGCAGGTTTTGAAAGGTCATTCAAATGCACAGCATCTACACATATCTCCCTTTTTCAAAAATACTGATACTCTCTTGAATATACAACAGTATTTCCAATAAGTGGTACTTGATAAATGTGCTTTTACTGAAAGCATATGGGTTAAGAAAAAAGAAAAGTTCTATGGTGGAAAAGGAAACCCACTATTATTAAGGTAAGAGGAAAAACTCCATTTGTTCTTCACAATCTAATTGCATATGATTGAGTTTGAGACTCAAGTGCATTATGAAACTCTCACCTTATCATCTTTGCTTGTTTCATTCTACCTTATCATTCATTCTCTCTTACTCTAGTTACATAAGCCAGATAGTAAATTTTATTAACTATGCTCAGTAAAATTATTTACTATATTGGGAGTTAGTTATTTCAGTTATGATTTATTTAAAACTTGGAAGTTAAGAAGGTATTCTGGAATAGATACTAGATTATTTTTAAATTTAATAACCCATTGCATCTCAGTTTATCTGCTTGGTTTAAATGTGTGTCAGCTTTATAACCTTCTAGGAATAAAGGTATAATTACTGAACACATAATACCTATATTAAAACTTCATCTGCAAAATCAAAATCCAAAAATCAACTGTGTTACTATACACTTACAAATCTGACAAATAATCCTACTTACAATAAAATTAAAAAATAATAAGACACTGAAGATTAAATTTAACCAAGAAGGTTAAAAACCTGTGTATCAAAAATTACAAGACATTGATGAAAGAAATTGAATAAGCATAAAGATATCACATCAATCAGAAGAATATTGTTAAGATGTCCATACTTCCCAAAGCCATCTATAAATTGAATGTAATTCCTATCAAAATTCTAATGGCATTTTCCCAGTAAATGGGAAAATATCCTAAAATTCATATGGAAGCTCAAAAAAAAAAAAAAAAAACTAATGTAATCCTGAGAAAGGCAACAATGCTAGAAGCATCACACTTCCTGATTTCTAACTTTATTATAAGCTATACAGTATTCAAAAAGTGTGGTACTAGCATGAAAACAGACACAGAGCAGAACAGAATTTAGAGCCCAGAAATAAACTTTCACATATATGTTCAACCAATATTTGACAAAATATCTAAGAATTCTCAATGAGGAAATGATAGTCTTTTCAATAAATTGTTTATAACGCTACATATTCACATGCAAAAGAATGAAATTTGGCGATTATCTTACACACTTATAAAAATTAACTCAGGTGGATTACTTAAGTGTAAGACCCAACACTGTAAAAACTACTAAAAGAAAGCATAAAGAAAAGAGCTCCCTGGCATCTGTAGTAGCAATTATTTTTTGAATATAACATTGAAAGTGTAAGCAGCAAAAGCAAAAATCAACAAATGGGACTACGTTGAACTAAAACGTTTCTGCACACAAAAAAGAAAGTGAAAAGGCAACCTATAAAATAGTAGAAAAATATTTGCAAACCATCTATTTGACTAGGGGTTAATACAACTCAATAGCAGAAAATCAAAAACAAAAACCCAACCAACCAAGCCCCCAAATACGCCAATTAAAAAATGGACAGAAGACCTGGGGCGCCTGGGTGGCTTAGTCGGTTAAGCGTCCGACTTTCACTTAGGTCATGATCTCACGGTTCGTGGGTTCGAGCCCCGCGTCGGGCTCTGTGCTGACTGCCAGCTCAGAGCCTGGAGCCTGTTTCAGTCTGTGACTCCCTCTCACTCTGACCCTCCCCTGCTCACGCTGTCTCTCTCTCTCTCTCCTAGAAATAAATAAAACATTTAAAAAAAAAAAAAAAAGAAGACTTAAACATTTTTTCCAAAAAAGATATCCAAATGGCCAATGGATACACGAAGAGATGCTCAACATCAGTAATTACCAGGGAAATGGAAATCAAGACCTTAATGCAGTGTTACCTCACATCTGTTAGAATGGCTGTTGTCAAAAAGATAAGACACAAGTATTGGCAAGACTGTGTAGAAAAGGGAACACATGCACATTGGTGGGATTGTAATTTGATACAGCTACTATGGAAAACAGTATGGAAGTTCCTCAAAAAATTAAAAATAGAACTATGATATGATCTGCTGAGTATATACCTGAAGGACATGGAATTACTGTCTCAGAGATAATTGTATCCTCCTGTTCATTGCAGCATTTTTTGCAACAGCCAAGACATGGAAACAACGTATTCGTCTGCCAATGGACACTTAAAGGTATATACACACACAATGCAATATTATATAGTCATAAAAAGTAGGAAATCCCACCTTTTATGACAATATGAATGGAACTTGAAGAGATTAGGCTAAGTGGAATAAGTCAGACAAAGACAAATATTGTATGATCTCAAATGTGGAATGTAAAAAAAGCCAAAGTCCTAGAAATAGAGAATAAAATGGTAATTGCTAAGGATAGTAGAGGTGGGGGAAATATGAAGATCTTAGAGTGTCCATACTTCTGGCTATAAGATGAAGAAGTTCTGGGGATCTAAGGTACAGCATGGAGACCATAATTAATTGTACTGAATTATAAACTTGAAAGTTGATAAGAAAGTATATCTTAAGTGTTATTACCACTACCAACAAAACAATAATTAGTCTTTTCTAATAGCTTCTGGTTGCTGTGATCTGATACTTATGAACTATCACAAGGTGTTCTTTTGGTAGATACCTCATTTATGCACATCAACAATGAATACTAAGAAGTACTATTAAAGTACTGGATTGGATATTATCACATATTCACAATGAATGATCCAGGAAATATTATCATCAATAGTTATCCAAGAAAATCAGCAACAATTCCTACTCTTCCTATTGCTACTCTTTAGTGCCAATATTACATACTAGGACTAGAGGCATGGAAGAATCATAAATAGCTGGGATTTCCAATAATTACAGACATACTTTGAATAAATTTTACTCACTAATCCATTTTATAATCCCTTTGCAAATACAAAAAGCTTAAAGAATTGAGGTTTTTTTAATTCTATCATTGTCCATCCTCCATTAGAAGTTGATAATAAAGACAGAGCAACAGAAGAATAGAGAAAAGCAGAAGCTAGAAAGACCAATGTAATCTAATCTCTTAACTGTAGGAATCCTAATAGAGGAAAAGTTTGCCTTGGAAGTTGAAGGATATAAATATCAGTCAAAATGAATTCTACTAATTTTCTAGATAATTCTCTACTCTCTTGCTTCCCTTTTCAGAGTGCATAAACTGAAATGAACTGCTTATGAATAGAATAATGTAGCTTTGGGTTTCTAAGTGAAAGATATCTTTAAATACTGAGTATCCTATTTACAATAGTTTAGATAAAAATCTCACTATCCCTAACACTCGTTGTGTTCCTTTCAAAGAAATAGCCTTTTGATTTCTGGAAGGAATCCAAATTCTTGACTTGAAAGAAAACTTACCAGGACTCAAGTAACTCTTTAGTCACCTGGTTTTACCTTCCAGTTTTCAGATAGTAATGTTTAGCATCAGACTTAAAAATGAAACAACAAAAAACCCCACAACCCCCCTGAATTACTGTGTTTATTGATTTCCAAAGTGTAAATATTCCCACTATGGCCAAAAATCAAGCTACCAATGTAACATCAATGAATACAAAAGTTAGAAGAGATACATACAACAATTCTCAGACAAAACCAGCACTGGATCATTACATACAGCTAGCTACACATTCCTTGTTTAAATAATATTCATAGGAGATCTGTTGTGGCTTGTTTTGTTTTCCCTAGAATATCAGAATCGTAGAGCTAGTTTTAGAAGAGCCAGACACATTATATCCTAAAGGTACTTCTAAATTCAGTTGAAATGTAATAGGATAGGACTGCCATTACACTGTGGCTATTCTCTGGCAATTATGAATGAAAGATGGCAATCCATGTACCAGGTATCTGCACAGAAAATAACATACTTGTGGAAGACTTGAAAGCTATTTTTTTTGTTTTTGTTTTTAACCTTCATGGACATATATGAAAACTGTCCAGGTGGGGTCAAATGACTTATTCCGGGTTAAGACTTTAGGAATGAATTTATTTTTTTAAAAAGTTGGTGAGTTCAGTATTTTTACAAACTTCTAAACTTTTTAAGTGATACGCATATTTTTTATACATTTGTATACTTCTATACATTTTTATATATTTGGTTTCAGGCATAAGAATAACCTTAGCAAACCCCAAAGTTTCACACAGATGGGATCAGAAACCATAATTTCATAGAAGTTTCAATACTATTGTGTTGTTCTTGCAGGATTGGGGAAAGAGGGTGAAGAATTTGCAGACAAATGTCTACTTTAATTTCTCTTTAGACTTCTCTGTGTTTAGTAGAAATGAGGCAGCTTAGGAAATTCATTGATCTCCTACATCTTCTAGAGGAGGAAATCTTACATCTCATAGTCTTTATTATTGGTAAATTGACATCTGACATCAATCTTCTTAGATTATTCATAAACATTTTTGCTTACTTTTAATCTCATTGATAATTTTTACAGTAACTTTAAGTAAAATATTACAGTAAGGGGTTAAACAGTGAGAAGTTCAGATTGGCAGCCAGTGTGGCCTGATATGCAGAATACTATGGAGATAGTTACTAGAACACAGAGTTTCTAGGTACAAGATAGAGCAAGTGGCCAATAAGAGTACTGTCCAATCCACGTAATCTAAAGAAATCATGTATGCATAATCAGGAGGCTGGATTCAGCTGTACTGATAAAAGTCAAGATCTCTTCATCAGAGTTATCAGAACTGAGTTCATGCTCAGATCTAGCACCTACTGACAGAAGGAAAGGCAGGATCCATTTGGAGAAAGATGTTCCAACATCATAGAATTAGTATGTTGTAATAATTTCTTGGTCTCTCTCCAAAGGGTCCTATAGCCATTTCCTTAGAAAACAGTAAGGAAAAAGAAATATCTACATAGTTAGAGAACTGGTGACATTGACATCATAACCCCCTTGTTAGAGTTGTTGAAACACATGAGCCGATACAGGCAAGGCAATCAAGAGAATCCTACCCCAGTTCCAGGTCACAGTTAGTTTCCAGACTCATCTGTTGATTATTTCTCTGGTCACTGAAAAGTTTACCTGGATGAATTTACATGGTAGTTTGATAGAACTCCCACACTGGTTCCTTGGCCTCTGGAGTAAAAGCTATCATGACTGGGAAATTCAAGTTAGGAGGATTTGAAGAGACTAGTAACACCCTTAAAGACTTAAAAGGATGAAATATGGTAGTTCTTATAATATTCCCATTTAATTAGCCATCTGTTCCCTACAAAAAACAGACAGAACTTGATAAATTACAGTAGACTACTGAACACTTAAACAAGTATTTGTCTTACTGCATCTGGGGCATCAGATGCCACATCTCTGATAGAGCAATGAATACAGCTTCATGTACCTGGTATGCAACGATGGTGTTCTCTTCCACCCCCACCAGAAAAAAGGATCAAAAACAGTTTGCATTCATGTTAGACAGACCACAATCATGGACTGGTGCCAAGGATATATTAACTCCTCTCTCTGCCATAAGATAGTCTGAAGGGGTCTAGATTACTTGGACAGGTTGGCCCACTTATGACTCATGTCAGACCAATTGAGGAATAAGTGGCAAGAATGTCAGAAGCCTTGGTAAAACACAAACACTCCAGAGAATGGGAGATATATCCTGTGAATATTTACAAGTCTGCCACATCAGCAGTTTTCAGAAGTTCATTGGTCTGGGGCATGTCAGGGTATCCCCACCAAAAATAAAGGACAATTTATTGCATTTTATAATTTCTGCCACAAAGAAGGAAACATAATGCCTGGTAAGCCTCTCTGAGCTCTAGAGGCAGCAAATTCTATGCTTATGAATACTACTTCCCATTTACTGAATGACACAGAAAGCTGACAGATTATAGTGGGTTCCAGAGAAGGAAAGAGCTCTTTAGCAGATCCACACGACCTGGCAAAATAAATATCTATGGTTAGAAAAGACGTTTCTGTGACTTAGGGCAAGCTTGTATGGGAGAATCACCACATAGCTCAGGTTTTGGAACATCATACCATCTGCCTCAAAGAACTATATACAACTCAAACTATAACTGTTGGTGTGCTTGGGGCTGTGATAGAAACAAACCATAGTCTCTGGGACATCAAATCACCAGGTGGACCAGACTGCCTCCCATCGCAAGCTGGTTTCCATCACAAATCAGATGGTTGGATATACCCAGAAGCTCTGGGAATAGTCATCAGTGGGATAAGAAGACACAAGTAAACACAACTAAGTTGCTCAAGTGTCCCAAACTACCACGTTATTATCTGTTATTGTGTTAGAACTTTTTCTTCAGCTCACATGTATGGCCACATGGGGGTCCCTTATGAGTAAATGACAAAAGTGTTAAGAAGAATAAAGCACTTTATAAGTTACAAAGTTCTCAGTAAAAAAAGTAATGCTGGAAAAAAAAGTGGTAAGGATAGAAGCTGCATGCATTGACCCATCACACCAGTGTGTGGATGCAAACTGAAAATGGACTGCTGATTTGGACCCACACAGAGATGGGCCTGAAAGTCAATGATGAAGAGAAATTCCTGCAATGGCAGAGATTCAGGAAGTGTACCAAATTATCCACTTTATGCAAAAGTAAGTAGCCTGTACCTGGAAGTAGAACTACACAAAGACTTTGGCAACGGCAAGTGGCTCAGTTGGTCAGAACACTGGAAGGAGAAAGGCTGGGAGATTGGGAGAATGGAGAAGATGTACATAGACAAGCTTAAAGCAACATCTTTAAATCTGATGATGGTGCCACCAAGACAGCATCTACTATCAAATTAGCACCAAAAACAAACAAAACACACCTAAACACAGACTGACTTGACCATCTGATGTCAGCCATTATAAGTTATCAGCCTGTATAACGTACAACCTGCAATTGTATAATGTACAACCTGCTATTTAAAGAAACCAATGTTAAGCCATTCATACAGGAAATCCCTCAAAGAATCTCACAAAACTGTATTGAAACAAATGTTTTCACTAGACATTTTGTACCATGGAACTACCATTCTTGACTAGATGGATACATTTTCCAGGAATGGGTTTGCCTTTTCTGTCCACAAGGCTTTGACTAGCTCTACTATCAGAGTACTTGCATACTATTTGCTCACAACATGGTAGAATACTAAATAGTCTCCAAACCAGGAATTGAAGATGAGCATGAGATAATAGTATCCAAATGTCCTATCATATACTCCACTATGCCAAAATTGTCTGTTATAGAATGACCTTTGGAAATTGGAGTGGAGAGGCCAGCTTGGAGAAGATAATCTGCATGAATGGGAGGGAACATTACTCCCAGGAACCCACTGTAGAGTTTTTACTTTTGGTCCCTGCAACTTTAAGCATTGTAAATATAGTTCCCACCAGAACACTCTTCAACTAGGAAGTAGTTAGTGTCCCATTAATCTTTGAGCTAGGACTGCTACCTGTCACTTCATGTTCCTTGTGGGAAGAGCCAAGGAGGTAATCAGAGGAGTCAGCACATCAGCTCAAGCAATTAACCCCAAAGGACCAGAAGATCTGAAATACAAGGCAATCAGCAAAGAGTATGTTTGGGACCCAGGTGGTTAATTTTAGCATTCCATTGGAGCGCCTGGGTGGCTTAGTTGGTTAAGCGTCCGACTTTCGCTTAGGTCATGATCTCACGGTTCACATGGGTTCGAGCCCCGTGTCAGGCTCTGTGCTGACAGCTCAGAGCCTGGAGCCTGTTTCAGTCTGTGACTCCCTCTCTCTCTGACCCTCCCCTGCTCACACTGTCTCTCTCTCTGTCTCCTAGAAATAAATAAAACATTTAAAAAAATTTTTAGCATTCCATTTTTTCCCCCTTGTCCCATTTTGATAGTGGATGAACAAGTGACTGCAGCCTGAAAAGAGCATGGTGACCAGGTTCAGAGACCTATCAGAAATGAGGGTCTGGGTTAGCCTGCCAGATGTATAGAGACATTAACAAAGGGTGATTAAAATATAGACTGGTAGTAAAGAAGAGAATCAATGATTATCATTTGCAGCCTCAGGAATAACTACATTGGTAGAGGCTATCCTCGGTCTTAAAGAGCCTTCCTCTTGTAAATTTATCCAAGAAAGAAACCAACTGGAATTGTTGAGGTGTTCTTATATGGGGTGGATTTAGAATAGGAACCAAATAGATCTGAGAAGCACAGGATTGAATTCCAGTAAATGCTTTGATAACCCACCTGTATCTGCATTCAGGGCCAAGACACTCCTTCCCATAGCTGCTGAGAGTGCTGGCTCCTTATAACCCACAGCTGGCTCCAGTTCCAGGTATAGTCCTTGGCTAGGAGCAGTTACCTAAAGATTTTGCCTCCGTCCTGATGCCAGTCATCACAGAAGGACTGGTTGATATGAGGTCAAAGACCCTACCTCTTTGTTTTGATTTGGGAAATCTCTGAAGGGTCATCTCCGTTCCAGAGCCTCCTGTAGTATTGACTCAGGCATCTTTTGCCAATGCATAGCCACTCCTCTCTCTGCCCAACTGTTCTCTCATTCTCTTACAGCTGTTCCCAAGAGCACTTTCCAATAAATCTCCATATCAGAATATGTTCTTGGGGAACCTGACATAAGGCAGTGCCCTTTTATTTTCTCGTAACATTTCCATTTTCCTAATTTATCTTCAACTCTATTCCTGTGGAGTTAACAGATCTAGTTGCGCTTGTCCCATAAACTTTTCATTTTAAATTGTCTGCTTTCTGGCTTCTTTCATCTCTCTTCCCTTCCTTTTCTCTCTAATGGCCCCAACATACCTGGACTTTCAAGTTGACATCTCAATGATGTAGGGGCAAAGTTGAGATCTTTGCTAAAAGCAGCTTTTTATTAAAACCTTGTGATATTTCACCAGGTTAGAATACCATTACAGGGAAGTGTTGCATTGATTTATACACTCTAGGGAAAGTACTTGGAAGAAAGTCCTACCTGAAGGGAGGGCTTCAGCAGGAACCAATAAGATAAAAATGCCACTATCTGAAACTTCTTTTTCATTTTAACTTTTCAATCTTTTTTCATAATTTTTTAACCTTACCATATTTAACTGTCTATTCTAGAAACTTTCTTTCTCTGCCCACCATCCAAGCATCAGTGGACTTTTGAAATTCAACATAGTAATGTATACAAGCATTCACTAACTTCAATTTGCAATTTTTTTTACCCTTTTGGGTTGCTGCTTTCTCAGCACAGAAAATACTGCTATTTGATTTTAGTTTATCTATTCAGTTGTTTGATTTAATCAAGTAGAATAAATGAATATTTAAGGTTAAACTGGTTTGGCAAAAATATCAAAGAGAAGCTGGCAAAGCTAGAAATACACATAAAATACAATAATGATTCTCTTAAAGATTGGCAACAAAGGACTGTAAATAACTTTAGAGTTTTTTGAACTTTATTGTCTGCTATGTTGGTCATAGAGTGTCATACTCTATCCCCAAAAGAGTTGATTTGAAATGGAGGAATCCGGTGCTTCAAAGGCAGCTTTGTTCTTCCAGCAGCTCTGCCGCTCACAGAATGGAATGAGAAATCTGTTTCTGCATCATGGATGTGCTATTGTTCTTTTTGTCAGAGATACGTGATGTGATGCTACAACGATACATTACTAACCACCTTGGCATCCTCAGTTGAGCAAGTAATTTTAGCTTCTCTGTGCCTCTGTTTTCTTATCTACATAATGAAGAATCCAGGCTAGATTCCAGAATCATCACCTCAAGCTCACACACATACACAGGACATAGGAAACATATAAAGTGCTTTCCTCAGTGCTGGGAACATGATAAGTACTCAATGAATGCTAACTTTTACTATTATTATTGCATGAATGGAAGCTTTTATAAAGCAGCCATAATAGAAATTGTCAACCAAAAGTGGATTTGAACAATTATGACACCATCAAAAGAGAAACTGAAAAACTCTGGTTAATAGATGCTGCTTATCACATGAATATTAAACTTCCAATTTTTATGAAATATATTTGAAAATATAATGTAGGAGATCAGATTTAAGAATGTAAGGGTCTAATTAAAATGCCTGAATGTGTAATTCCTACGTTTCGGTAAGTTCATGCAAGAGAGTTGTGGGAGCCTTGGGGTCCAAAGTATACTGTGATCTAGTAAGTCAACAAAAATTTTCTTAAGGATGCCTATGTCGTATCAAATACCTAATGCTCACAGAACAACATGAGTTGAAAATAAAACTGAAGTAGACAAATAAGCTTCTTTTGCTTTTTACTTATTGATTTTTTTGATGTTTGTTTATTTTTGAGAAAGAGAGAGAGAGTGAGTGGGAGCAAGTATAAGCAGGGGAGAGACGGAATCTGAAGCAGGCTCCATGCTCTGAGCTGTCACCACAGAGCCCTACATAGCACTGGAATTCATGAACCACGAGATCATGACCTGAGCCAAAGTCAGACATTTAACTGACTGAGCCACCCAGGTACCCCTCTTTGCTTTTTACTTATAAACTTGATCCTACCATAGAATATCCAGGAACATGCACACAGAGGGTATTGAATTAATTGACTGCCAGATCATTCATTGTATAATCTATAACTCACCCTGTGGATGCTCTAGGATCAACCAGAGAAGTGAGTCATTAAGCAGATGGACCTTTTGAAAGTGTCCTGCAGGCCAACAAATTCCACACTTTTTCAATGAGGTAGGAGAAAACAATTTCAGAGAAATAAACACTTGGAAAACACACACACACACACACATATATACACACATATGTATATATACATATATCTGTAGCATTTTTTCCTTCTTACTCTCAAGTAAATGTTGGTTTTCCTAATAACAGATCTTGGAAAATCTCATGACCCATGAGGGGATGTAAAGAAAAAAAGCTAATTTCTTTGATATCCAGAATTTGTAGTTTTTATGACTATATATTCTAAGTTCATAGTTTGAATTACACTTTAAAAGGTATGTGGTTGGGGGCACCTGGGTAGCTCAGTCAGTTAACCGTCTGACACTTGATTTCAGCTAAGGTCAGGATCTCATGGTTTGGGGGTTAAAGTCCTGCATGGGATTCTCTTTCTCCCTGCTTGTGCTCTCTCAAAATAAATAAATAAACAAAAAAGCTCAATTTTATTCTAGAGAATGATTACCATAATCTTATTGCTGTACAACATTCACAATTTTTACCTAAAATTTTGTCTTCTATGGACAATGGATAACAATTTGACAACTAGCCAAATGCTGTAAATCTTAGTATGCCAACAGTACTTCATGGAAGTGATAAGATACTCGACACTTCTTTCATGCTGGGCTGAGCAAACTTAAGCAGCTTACTTCACTCTAACCTCTCTTTCCTTATCTTTATGATTAAATTTCTAATATTAGTCCTCCTTCAATGATTCAGTCACTCCATGAACATTTGCTGTTTTTGCTCACTATATTAGTTATCTGTGGTTGCTGTGACAAATTACCACAAATTTAGTAACTTAAAACAACAGAAATTGATTCTCTCACACTTCTGGAAGACTGAAGTTTGAAAGCAGGTGGCAGCAGAATTGCTCCTCTCCAGACGCTCTAGAGACTGTATTCTCAGAATCTTCTATCTCTGGTGGCTGCTAGCATTTGTGGCTTGTGATTGTATAGCTCAGCCTCTGCTTCCATCTCTACGTTACTTCTTCCTCTGTGCGTCTGCGTGGGCTCCTCTTTCTCTAATAAAGATACTTGTTATTGGGTCTAGGGCCCACCTGTGTGATCCAGGATGCCCTTATCTCAAGATCCTTAACTTAATTACATATGCAAAGACTCTCTCAAATAAGTTCATATTCACAGTTCCCAGGAAGTTACAAATCTTTTTTCGGGGGGAAGTCACCATTCAACCCACCAATATTTGCCAGGTACTAATCTTGGATGCTGTGACTACTTTCAGAGAAAAGACATGATCTTAAAGTTTGTAGAAGGCAGGTTAGTTGCTGCAAGCCCTTTGGAAATTAGAAAACACCATGGAGGCACCTGGTTGGCTCAAATTGGTTAAGCATCTGTCTCTTGATTTCAGTTCAGGTTATGATCCCACAGTTCATGAGATCAACCCTAACTTGGACTCTGCATTAATGGTGTAGATCTTGCTTTGGATTCTCTTTTTCCCTCTCTGCCCCTCCCCTGCTTGTGTGTTCTTTCTTTGTCTCTCAAAATAGGTAAATAAACTAAAAAAAAAAAAAAAAACCACTGTAGGGTGGAAATTGTTATTATCCCTATAAAATTATTATCTCCATTTCTCTTCCTGCTTTTTGCCTCACTATGCTAATAAGAGAAAAAGAACTAGACATCACGCCAGTGCTACTCTTCATTTGTGACTAGAACACAAGTTAAAGGAAGCTGATCAATAATAGGAAATTGTCTGGGAATAACTGAAGGAAGCATCAATCAGAAACACATGGTGATGAGGATGTTTTCCAAGTAGAATAAAAGTAATGGTACTTAATCTGGCATGATTTGACCTAAGGACAAATTTTTAAATGAATGAAGTTTGATTAAGAAGTTAACATCCTCCACAAATGATGTCTCAATTATATTATCATTTTTTTCCTAGACACAGATTTTTTTCCTGTGTCTTTAAAGATTTTTGTTTAATACATTTCTCTGGCCTACCTGAAAAGTTCTAGAAAAGATAATAATGCCTTACCGATTAACTACTAACACTTGGGAGAAGATAGTTTTTTTCTTGATTTTCAAAGCTTGGTCCACAGATTAGCAGGATCAGTATCACCTTGTAGCTTGTTAGAACTGCATAATCTCAGGCTCAACCCAGACCTACCAAAGGAGCCTGTACATTTTAACAAGATCCCTAGTAAATAGTAGGTATGTTACATTTTGAAAAGTTAATTATATCCTTTCCAAATAGTGCAACATGTTGAAACAAGGCATTTGAGAGAGTAGTTGTCAAAAGGTGGACTGCAGGCTTACATTCATTTATGATAAGGGTCACTGGTATGTGACAAAAAAAGGAAAATAAGTTTGTTAAGTGAGTTTTGTGAAAGTAAACTTACCCAATTTAAAGAAATATTTTTACTCAAGCATTAAAAATTTCCCAATATTTAAAAAATTTCTTGGGGCGCCTAGGTGGCTTACTCGGTTAAGCGGCCGACTTTGGCTCAGGTCATGATCTCACGGTTCGTGGGTTCAAGCTTCGCATCGGGCTCTGTGCTGACAGTGCAGAGCCTGGAGCCTGTTTCGGATTCTGTGTCTCCCTCTGTCTCTGACCCTTCCCTGTTCATGCTGTCTCTCTCTCAGAAATAAATAAAAAACATTAAAAATTTTTCTTTAATGAAACGATGACATAAAATGGTCAGATTGAGTATTCAAGTGTGTGTTTAATCTTGTATATGCAAAATGGATTTGACAAATAACCACAGTATTTTTTCTTTTAAATTATTGACCTATAAAGTCCCAAAGTGGTATGCTTAGCTGAGCCACTGAAGAGAAGCATGGGGTAGAGGAGAAGGGAGGGGATAGAATATCAAAGAATTTTTCTTTACATTTTTCTTAACATTTTCTGTCCCCCACCCTGGCCCCTTAGAGTGTAACTCTACAGAGACCACACACACACAGGCCTGGCAAATTACCATAATGCCACTTGGTTTGGGAGTACTATTTGATAAGCTCTTCCTTATGCTAGAAATGGTTACAAAATACAGTTCATCCCATGAGCTACTGGAAGATGTCTTTGGAAGTAGTAGACCATGGTGTGGAAAGGATTCTTAAGCTCTAGGATTTCCTCAGAGGAAAAATCTTGCATGTTCATATTCACCTGTTTGAAAATAGAAGTCTCTGTTCTAACCTTACCCTTTGCTTCAGAGGTGGCTCCATTTCAGTTATCTTGCATCAATATTGACACATTAAAAACTTTAGAATCTCACTTGAAACTAATGTAACATTGTGTGTCAACTACATTTAAATTAAAAATAAAACAAATTGTAGTTTAAATGAATTAAGCATATGGCTATTCCCATATGCTTCTTTTTTTTTTTTTTTTTTTTTTTTTTTTTNCCCTCCTTTATTCTTTTAATTAAAAAAAATTTTTTAAATGAAAACTATGCAAATGTATAACATTTCTTCAAAAGTATACTGTGAAAGATATATTAAGGGGAGGTGAAAAGTTAGAAGGTCCTTGAAATTGAATATCATAACATTTGTGCCTTCTTTGAATAAACTAGTGACATTTATGATTGCTAAATTAACATTTTATTTTTTTTCTGATGCAACTCAGTGATTCTAAAGGCAAAGTCCCAAGCTATTTCCCTTTTTCACAAACCCCATTGTTTCTAATGTAAATGTACACTATGCATTCATTAATTAAAGGTTACTCTATAACAGATTCTTTTCTAATTTACCAAAGATCAAACCTTTTAATCATTAAGACAAGCATGTTATTTAGTAAATAAACAATGCTTATGGATCAAGGACCAAAAAAATTAGGTTTGGAAAATTATTCCTACACAGCATTCTTACAAATAGTAATGCTCCTTTTTTAAAAAATAAAATAAAATTGCAAATAAAACACAAACAAATGGGTAAATAAATATTTGATCTTTCCTAACACTTGCATCTTATAATTAATAGTGTGATGGGATTTTAAATGTTAAGGAAATAACAATTTGCCATCAACAGGGATGGGAGAATTTTGTTTATTAGTTTAGTGTGATTCAATTTGTGAAAATGTGCTTCATTGATCTTTGCAAAAGAACTTTAATTGGAAATGAATATCACAATCTATTTGCCACACCAATAAGCCCAAGTTGCTGCAGTTCATTAAGTACTACACCTGCTATTTAACTTTCCATGGGGAGAAAAATCCCTGATTTAATACATTTAAGGGTGGCTAGGTGGGGGCTCCAAAAAACAGGAGTTTGTGCTACTTTATTTCTCTACTCATCAAGTTGTTAAAATATGCTCATATTCCCTGCTTGAGATCAATATGACCCAACACTTGATCTGGATACCCCTTTTTAAAAATATAGACAGAAATCCTTTTTTTAAGTAGAAGAGTAAACATTTAAATAATAGACTTTTCAAAATCTCACGAATAAATGAGGAAACCACATTTTTAACAGCAGTGCACACAGGGGTTGCCAGATCACCCTTTAAAAGCAATCTGAAGCTCAGTGGGGTGAGGAGAGGAGAGCACGGGAGAAAGAACAGGCTTTTTGTATTAGTATAAAAACCATAGGACAGATACTAAATAAACAGTATCAACAGCCGCCCTCAACAGGACAGATACCCCTCAACAAATAATCAAGAAACAGCAGTCAACAATAAGCAACAAAGCACACAATAAATTCCTTTAGATGAAAGAACTAAAAATAATGGACTGAGTGCCCAAGAAAGACTTCATGGTTTTTAGTTATTTGAAAAGTGAATTCTTACATCAGTCAGTAACTTGGATTTGTAGGGACTCTCCATGGTTTTTTTTTTTTTTTCCTGAGAGAGAGAGAGAGAGAGAGAGAGACAGAGACAGAGACAGAGAGAGAATCTGAGCAGGCTCCAGGCTCTGAGCTAGCTGTCAGCACAAAGCCCTACACGGGGCTCGAACCCACAAACCGTGAAATCATGACCTGAGCCAAAGTCAGACGCTTAACCGACTGAGCCACCAGGCGCCCCTCTCTGTGCTTAGGTTTTAAACAAAACTGGAGCCATGGGGTTGGTCCCCACATGAATCAGTCAGTACTGTCTTGAAGCAGTTTGGACCTCAGACTATGGGTTCATGTTGGAATTATGAGCATAAATAAGGTAGGGCATGGCTTAGGACATGGCTTATTATCAACCCCTTTACCCCTGGAGAGGTAACTTTCACTGTGTAATTTTAATTTTTACAAATAATGGCTAGAACCTTTCTGGTGGCAAATGAAGTGGAGGGTTAATACTTTCACCGTATTTTAATTATATTTGAAATGTTCACTAAAATTTATTATTTAAATCTTTTAGAGCCAAATGGCCCTCTATCTAAATATGTTCCAACTTTCTCTAAAACTATGGAAACTAGGTAAATGTAATTTATTTTTTGGAAATATAGCTTGCTATCAGTTTTTCTGTGATGCATTTTTTCCATAAGGTGAGGCAGTTCTGTATATAAATTAGAAATGAGATTTTAGGTGTTCTCCATTCCAACTAATCAAGGCAAGTTGCCTCTTTAAAAACACAAATTAATTAATGTATTTAACAAACATGGGTACCATTTTCTCATAAGACTTCAAGATGAGGAAGGGGGAGGCATGGAGGATACATAGATAAATCAGTTGAATTAATATTTGGGATAATTTTTCAAATGTGGCACCTCGTTTTCACCTCAGAGCAGTGAAATCAGAATTTGAGGAGAGAATGTCAGCGCATTTTTAAAAATGCCCTATGTGATTTTAATGTGCAGCCAGGGTTGAGAATCATTGGAGGAGTGTAAGAGACAAACTGAAAACACATAATTACAAATAAATGTGGTAGCAGCATTGATAAAGGTATATATAAGACAGAGAAAAAACCCACAAGGTTATTTTTGATTAACTCAGGACAGCTGGGTTTGGAAGAGATGAACAGGAGGTTGTTAGCTCTTGCTTTACACAACTCTGTATATATCCATTTATTTCAAAAGAACAGGTGTTACTTTTGAAACTTAAAAGCCAGAATCACATTAGGAAGTTTGAAATACCAATAATGTATACACAAGGTATTACAGAAGTATAGAGAAAAAAAAAAGAAAATCCAGCTAATCCAGATTGGGGTATTGGGGTCATAGAAGGTTTTGTAAAGGAAACACATATCTTAAGGATATGGAATTATTTCAGCCCTTTACCTATTAATCAATTTAAAAACTATTTTTAACTTTTTATTGATTTTTACACAAATATAAAAAATAACACATTTGTAGCATTTACTTAACTTCCAATAATATTACCATTTATAAAGAGCTATATTCCAATAAATAAAACCATGTCCCATATTTATTATTGGAATTTATATTAGTATTTCTGTACATTCAAAAATGGTTTAGAATAATTAGGATAAATGCTATAATTCATGAAATTTACATTTTTTTGTGACACAGTGCTTTTAAGTGGATTAAAGCATTTGGATAATAGATCAATTTTACCTACTGAAGGGCAGAATCAGGGCTGCCACTGGGTAGGTTTAAGCAGCCATATTTGGTATCCCTAGGTAGACTTGTGCCAAGAACCATGATTTGCAAATATTAATATCAACAGAAAATGCTTGCTTTATCCTCTACATAAAATCTTACTAATAACTTCAGTTGTCAAATGGTTAAATATTCAATCATAGTTCACACAAACTTTTTGGTGGAATAAATGATTCTAGGCTCAGATGGACTTGCCTGACTATTTTAACCCTCATTGATCTAGAGGTCTCCTGCACACATACTATGTCTACTATAAACCAGCACTAACTGGGGGTATTTTCAGCATCCATGTTTATTCCTATTTGTATTGGTATTAACTCCTTGACTGGATTCCTTACAGCAGGAGCCATATTTCCTACATGCTAGGTTTTTAGGAAATATTTGACAGGCTTGAATATAAAACTTGTGTAAGATGGGAAATTTCCTATTTATTTTATATGAGACTGACCACCTTGTCTAGGTTGGCTGTCATGAGGAAAGGAAACAAAGCAACAGGACCTTTTTAAAGAGAAGTATAAGCTAATAAAATACAACTAAGTCTCCATTTCTGTGATTGTATCCATCATCCAGCCTTGGCAACTAGAGTCAACTTTTGTTACTACTTCCTACTTCTACCTAGTTTTCCATATATAATCCTCCATTAATTCCTATTGTTATTCTTTTCTAATGGCTCCTTCTGCCTGAGTCATTTCCTTGGTTTAGGAGTTTATTTCTTCCATTTGAACCATGCAGTGTTTCACTAGCTGATTCTCTGCCTTTTTAGTTTCTTTGCCTGTTTCAATCTTTTGTCCTACACAATCCAGACCACATTAGTCTCTCTGAAACTCTGATTTCTCTCTCTCACTCCTCTGTTGAAGCACTTCCTCTGGTTTTCTTAGTTCATTAATGTAGAATCCAAATAATTTAGCCTCACATTAAGGAATCTCTCACAATCCATACTCATCTCCATCGTTAAAATTATTTCTCTACCTTGAAGCCTAACTGGGAGGAGGAGGGGAATGAATCAGTCATTCAAATGGATTGTCATAGCTGGAATTGTTTCAAAATTACATTAGGTGCATGTCCACTTAAAGGTTTCTAGCAACAGAGAGAACGCTTTAGAAGAAACAATGTAAAAAGCAAGATTTTGATATAAGGAAAGTTGAAAACGAGTGGTGTCTTTTTAATTGTTCATAACTTATCTAGACCCTCCCCTCAGGCTTGCCTCTCCTTCAGATTAGGTTCTGGAAATACCTATGTCAGGAACTCTCTGCAAGAGTCCAGTGAGTCTATTCAGTGCAATTTGAAGACAAGATCCCTGTTCTTACCTCTGCCCACCCCATTTGCAGACTTCAAAACACGACCCTGCTACATTAGGTCTAGCCTAAATTTTGAGCTGCCATGGAGCCTGATAAATAA
This sequence comes from Hyaena hyaena, assembly GCF_003009895.1. Taxonomy (NCBI): domain Eukaryota; kingdom Metazoa; phylum Chordata; class Mammalia; order Carnivora; family Hyaenidae; genus Hyaena; species Hyaena hyaena. The sequence goes on along the minus strand of NW_024082223.1, from coordinate 234,611 downwards.
TTCACAAGTGCAGTTTCTGGGAGAGTCAATGAGATTATTTGAGGAGTGGGGTCAGGGAAGTGAATCAAATCTTCCATTATTGCTTAAGTTAAAAGTCTTGGTCTCTAACATTGTTGTTTCCTGCTTCTGTGAGTAGAATAATGATTCCTCCAAGTTTGGCAGATCAATCATAATTGCCACAGAAGTACATATTCCCAGGTGCCATGTTATTGCATGCATCAGATATTTCCAGATTTGCGGCAAGTAGGAGTAGCCTGTCAGATGCTGATAAATCCTGGGATCTGATAATGTCTTACAGCCTAAATATCTTCTAAAAGAAACATATGCCTAGTAATTAAGAAATATACCCAAGTTATATGAATCAATCACCATCCTCCCTCAAATACTTTCTAATTCTTTTTATCTGACAACTCTGATTTTGTCCAGATGCTTAGAGGCTTTATGTTTCAGAGGAAATGAAGGTTGGAAACTCCAAGCCAATTGTGGTAATTCCATTTTCTTGACAGTGATTGGTTTAGACAAGGACATGTGATATAATTCTGACTGATAGTCTGTAAGGGGAAATCTGGGGAGAGTGGGAAAGTTTTCCTCAACTCTGAAAATGATACCCAGGCGGAGTTTAGCCACTTTTTTTCCCCACTCCTGAACATAATACCAGAAAACATAGTGATACTAGAAAAGCAAAGTCAATAGAATAAGGGTGAATGGGAATCTTGACATTGTGAAACTGATGAATTAACTAACTCTGTAACTTCCCTACCTCTTGTCTACTTGTTTTGTGAATTAATAAACCCCTTGTTTACATCACTTTTAAAAGTAACCACTGGGATAGTTGGAGTCCAAACATCTAAACTGTTCTGGAAATGTACTAATACGGGTTTGGGCATCTTCAGTCTTAAGTGACTGACAGGCATCTCTCAAAAAGGAAAATGAGTCAAGAGTTGTGCTCCCTTCATTTGGGAGACCCATTGTTCAGTTCACACTGGAATAGTTATATTTCTTGACATGGAATATCTTTGATATTATAACACAGTCTGTTTTCAATGAAGCATGTGCTCAAATTACTTTTTATGTTAATGTTAATGACTTGTACTTTGTGGCAGGAAAATGAAGTGGAAAGAACATTAGGGTGGAAGTCAGAACACTTGGATTCTTGTCCTTATGTTGAAACAGTCTCTGTGTGACACTGGTCAGAAAATGGAACGTTCTTGGATGTGGTTTTCTCAACAGCTAAGTCAGAGGGCTACCCTTGCTAATCTCTAATGGCTCTAATTTTCTACAGTACAAACATACTTGCAATTTGCATCCAGTAGTCAGGAGTAGGATCTACAACTTGGGGTGTTTCTAACAAGGGGATGTTCATTTTAGATTTTCTACTATTTTCTTGCATTATCTATCCATGCTTATTGAATTAAGTTTTGTTAATAATCTGACAATAAGAGCTCTTTTATTAATTAATTTGGATTGCAGTGCTTCCTATACAAGGTCTGGGAAAATCAGGTCTACTGACCATTTGGTGAAATGCTACATATAGCAGATGTAAGCTTGAAGGTAAGAACAAGAAGAATGGTTAAGATGTGGGCAGGATATCAGCTGCTTTTCAAGTTATTGGATGAGAGTCAGCTATAAGAATTTATATCATGAGATCCGGAGGCAAGATGGCGAAGTAAGGAGCTCCGTACATTTCGTCTGCACCCATCTCTCAAACAGAGAACCCCTAAAGTCATAGGACACTGAGCCATAGGATTTTGGGAAGAGAAAGAGACAGGGTACACTGGGAAGGAAACCTCATAAGTGCGTGAGTGCGAACTGGGGAAGATAAAAGCGGGACAGGACCCAGAGATACAGAGGGAGGGGAGGGAACCCGGCTTGCTTGCAGCTGCGGTGAGTGATAAACCTGCGATTGGTGGCTAGCTGCCACGAGTCCAGGGGAAAGGAAAGAAAAGCTGAGATCACTGTTCATAGAACTGTCCCTGGAGAAGAGAAAAAACTTTGGCTTGGAAAGACAGTGTTTTTTAGCTCTGGCTGGGGTGCTGACTTTAAACTAGGTGCCCAGATCCCAGAAGGCGCCAGGAAAACCTGAACTGCTGTGCGCCCTGCACCATCCATGGCGCTGGCGGCCCTGTGAATCGGCAGCAATGCCTGCGGAGGCAGTCCCAGCGCCAGCTGAAGCAGCGGCGGCAGTGGCGGCGACCCAGTGAAGCGGCAGTGGCGCGCTGCATCCACACAGACTCTACGGACCTGAAGTTGCTACGTTCCCTGATCGCACTCGGGTTATAACCCTGCTTGACCCTGGTGGTTCTGAGGCTGTGACACTTCCCCCACCCCCCTTCTAAACCCCCAGGCAACAGGGAAGCAGCGACCTGCAGGGACTGTTCAGGGCAGTATAACAAAGCCCATGTAATGGGACCTGGAAACAGGCGGGGTGTGGGGCATAGAACTCAGCCCACCTTGGCTACATCCTCAGCTCAGGGAGATCAGACCGAAGAAGTGATTTGCAACGCTTGGTTGAGAAGGGACTGGGGCGGCGCCTTTCTTCTCCCCACAACCACCAAGGAGGGGCTTCAGGGAGGCCAGCAGATACTGTGGAGACAAGACCTGCCTACACCAAACCACGCCCATCCCCTCCAGATAGCTGTTTTGTTGTTGTTGTAGCTGTTTTTACCCGAGCCAGGATCTGCATGTTTATTGTTTTTTTCTATGCATTTGTGTACCTGTGTTCCCTCTGTGGTTGTCTGTTTTCTTTTTCCAGGGCTGCCTCAAGAAACAAGCCAAACTACACATGGTGGAGAGTCCCAAATACCACTACCAGTAGGGAAACAAAATAACCAAACACTCAACAAGAGAAATCAAGAGACACCATCCAAAGAACACTTCCTGAACAGACAGGTCCTGAACAGTTAAAAGAGCCCTCTCTAATACAGCAGAACTCACAGGGGCCGTGTGTACAACAAGCTTTTAAAATTAGCAAGACTTAGAGGGCTAACCAAAATGACAAAACGGAAGAACTCTCCTCCAAAGAAACTCCAGGAAGAAATGACAGCTAGAAAACTTCTCAAAACAGATATAAGCAACATAACTGAACAAGAATTTAGAACAATGATCATAAAATTAATCGCTGGGCTTGAAAAAAGCATGGAGGACATCAGAGAAACTATGGCTACAAACAATATGGAGCTTAAAAATAGTTATGGTGAATTTAAAAGTGTGATAAATGAGATACATGATAAACTGGAGGCGTCCAATGCACGGATTGAAGAGGCAGAAAGAATAAGTGATTTAGAAGACACTATTCTAGAAAAAGAAGAAACTGAGAAAAAGAGAGATAAACTGATCCAGGAACATGAAAGAAAAGTTCAAGAGCTCAACGATACAATCAAACAGAACAATATCCGTATCATAGGAATTCCAGAAGAGGAAGAGAGAGGGAAAGGTGCTGAAGGAGTCCTGGAACAAATTATAGCAGAGAACTTCCCCAACCTGGGGAGGGAAGTAGAAGTTGAAATTCAAGAGGCACAAAGAACTCCCCTCAGACATAACTTGAATCGATCATCTGCACGACATATCATAGTGAAACTGGCAAAATATAAGGACAAAGAGAGAATTTTGAAAGCTGCTAGGGAGAAAAGGGCCCTAACATACAAAGGGAAACCTATCAGAGTTGTGACAGATCTATCTAATGAAACTTGGCAGGCCAGAAAGGAATGGCAGGAGATCTTCAATGTGATGAATGGAAAAAATATGCAGCCAAGAATCCTCTATCCAGCAAGCCTGTCATTCAGAATAGAAGAAGAGATAAAAGTCTTTCCAAATGAACAAAAATTGAAAGACTTTGTCACCACTAAATCAGCCCTACAAGAAAGCCTGAGGGGGACTCTCTGAGGGAAATGTTGCAAGGAATGCAAGATACCAGGGACACCACCACAAGCATGAATCCCACAAAGGACACAATGCCTCTAAACCCACATATTTCAATGATAACACTGAATGTAAATGGGCTGAATGTTCCAATCAAATGACATAGGGTAGCAGAATGGATTAAAAAACAATACCCATCTATTTGCTATCTACAAGAAACACATTTTAGACTGGAAGATAACTTCAGATTAAAAGTAAGGGGATGGAGAAATATATATCATGCTACAGGAAGTCAAAAGAAAGCTGGAGTAGCTATACTTATATCGGACAAACTGGACTTTAAAGACAATAACAAGGGATGAAGAAGGGCATTATATAATAATTACAGGGTCTATCCATCAGGAAGAACTAACAATTATAAATGTCTATGCACTGAATATGGAAGCACCTAAATACTTAAAACAAATAATCACAAACAGAAACAAGCTTATAGATAAGAATGTGCTAATAGTAGGGGACTTTAATACTCCACTTACAGCAATGGATAGATCAACCAGACAGAAAATCACTAAAGATACAATAGACTTGAAAGACACATTGGACCAGATGGATCTGACAGATATATTCAGAACTCTACATCCTGAGGCCAGGGAATTCACTTTCTTCTCAAGTGTGCATGGCACATTCTCCAAGATAGATCACATACTGGGACATAAAGCAGCCCTCAATAAATATAAAAGAATTGAGATCATACCATGCACACTGTCAGATCATAATGCTTTGAAACTTGAAATCAATCACAG
>NW_024082223.1:188346-227710 GCF_003009895.1 Hyaena hyaena | reverse complement strand
AACAAAATTGACAAACCTCTAGCCAGGCTTATCAAAAAGAAAAGAGAGAGCACCCAAATAGACAAAATCATGAATGAAAATGGACTTATTACAACAAACCCCTCAGAAATACAAGCAATTATCAGGGAATACTATGAAAAAATATGCCAACAAATTGGACAACTTAGAAGAAATGGAAAAATTCCTAAACACACACTCACTACCAAAATTCACAAGGGAAGAGATAGAAAATCTGAACAGACCCATAACTAGTGAAGAAATCGAATTAGCTATCAAAAATCTCCCAACAAATAAGAGCCCTGCACCTGATGGCTTCCCTGGGGAATTCTACCAGATGTTTAAAACAGAATTAATCCCAATTCTTCTCAAGCTATTCCAAAAAATAGAAATCGAAGGAAAACTCCCAGACTCATTTTATGAAACCAGCATCACTCTGATTCCCAAGCCACACAGAGACCCAGCAAAAAAAGAGAACTGCTGGCCAATATCTTTGATGAATATGGATGCAAAAATCCTCAACAAGATCCTTGCAAATCGAATCCAACAGCATGTAAAAAGAATTATCCACCAAGATCAAGTGGGATTCATTCCTGGATTACAGGACTGGTTCAATATTAGCAAAGCAATCAATGTGATACATCACATCAACAAAAGAAAAGATAAAAACCATACGATCCTGTCGATAAATGCAGAAGAAGCATTTGACAAAATACAGCATCCCTTCTTAATAAAGACCCTAGAGAAAGTCGGGATAGAAGGAACTTACTTAAACATCATAAAAGCCATCTATGAGAAGCCCTCAGATAACATCATCCTCAATGGGGAAAAACTGAGAGCTTTCCCCATGATATTAGGAACACCACAGGGATGTCCACTCTCACCACTGTTGTTTAACATAGTGCTGGAAGTCCTAGCATCAGCCATCAGACAACAAAAGGAACTCAAAGGCATCAGAATTGGCAAAGAAGAAGTCAAATTTCACTTTTCGCAGACGACATGATACTCTACATAGAAAACCCGACAGACTCCACCAGAAGCCGACTAGAACTGACCCAAGAATTCAGCACAGTTGCAGGGTACAAAATCAACTTACAGAAATCGGTTGCATTTTTATACACCAACAATGAAGCAACAGAAAGAGAAATCAAGAAACTGATCCCATTCACAATTGCACAAAATATCATAATTTAACTAGGGATAAACCTAACAAAGGATATAAGAGATCTGTATGATGGAAACTATAGAAAACCTATGAAGGAAATTGAAGAAGACACAAAGAAATGGAAAAACATTCCATGCTCATGGATTGGAAGAATAAATATAGTTAAGATGTAATTACTACCCAAAGCAATCTACCCATTCAATGCAATCCCAATCAAAATTGCACCAGCATACTTCTCAAAACTAGAACAAACTATCCTAAAATTTGTATGGAATCACAAAAGACCATGAATAGCCAAAGTAATATTGAAGAACAAAACCAAAACGGGAGGTATCACCATCCCAGACTTTAGCCTCTACTACAAAGCTGTCATCATTAAGACAGTATGGTATTGGCACAAAAAAAAACACATAGACCAATGGAATAGAATTGAGAACTCAGAATTGGACCCAAAAATATATAGCCAACTAATCTTTGACAAAGCAGGAAAGAGTATCCAATGGAAAAAAGACAGCCTCTTTAACAGATGGTGCTGGGAGAACCGGACAGCAACATGTAGAAGAATGAAACTAGATGATTTTCTCACACCATACACAAAAATAAACTCCAAATGGATAAAGGACCTGAATGTGAGACAGGAAAATATCAACACCCTAGAGGAGAAAGCAGGAAGCAACCTCCTTGACCTCCACTGCAGCAACTTCTTACTTGACACATCCCCAAAAGCAAGGGAATCAAGAGCAAAAATAAACTGTTGGGACCTCATCAAGAGTAAAAGCTTCTGCAAGGCAAAGGAAACGATCCATAAAATTAATAGACAACTGATGAAATGGGAAAAGAGAGTTGCAAATGACATATCAGATAAAGGGTTAATATCCAGAATCTATAAGGAACTCACCAAACTCCACAGCCGAAAAACAAACAACCCAGTGAAAAAATGGGCAGAAGATATGAACAGACACATCACCGAAGAGGACATCCAGATGGCCAACAGACACATGAAACGATGCTCAGCATCTCTCCTCATCAGGGAAATACAAATCAAAACCACACTGAGATACCACCTCACGCCAGTCAGAGTGGCTAAAATGAGCAAATCAGAGGATTCTAGATGCTGGTGAGGATGTGGAGAAATGGGCACCCTCCTACACTGTTGGTGGGAATGTAAACTGGTACAGCTCCTCTGGAAAACAGTGTGGAGGTTCCTCAGGAAACTAACAATAGAACTCCCCTATGACCCAGCAATAGCACTGCTAGGAATTTACCCAAGGGATACAGAAATGCTGATGCATAGGAGCATATGTACCCCAAGGTTCATAGCAGCACTCTCCACAATAGCCAAAACATGGAAAGAGCCTAAGTGTCCATCAACAGACGAATGGATCAAGAAGATGTGGTTTATCTATATGATGGAATACTACATGGCAATGAGAAAGAATGAAATCTGGCCATGTGTAGCAACCTGGATGGACCTTGAGGGTGTTATACTGAGCGAAATAAGTCAGGCAGAGAAGGACAAATACCATATGTGTGCACGTATAGGAGGATTAGGTGGAATTTAACGGAGGACCGTGAGGGAGAAGAAGGGGGGAAATAGTGGGGGAGAGGGAGGGAGGCAAACCATGAGAGACTCTTGAATGCTGAAAACAAACTGAGGACTGATGGGTGTTGGGGGGAAGGGGGGAGATGGGCATGGAGGAGGGCACTTGTGAGGATGAGCACTGGGTGTTATATGGAAACCAACTTGACTATGTGTAAAAAAAAAAAAGAATTTATATAATGTAACACTAATGTAATCTTGTGACAAAGTATCCAGTTGAACAATTAAAGAAAATTATTTTTATTCATTTATTTAAGATTGAGGGTCTAGAATTTGGGTTTAGAGTTACACAAGTTAATGTAGGAAATATTTCCTTAAATATTTTTTTTTATTCAAATGTCAAAGCCTACAAAAGTGAGGGTGGGTAGGAGAGATTTCTTCACAGTGATTGCCTTCAGCTTTCATTACTGGTCCCTGTTAAAAGAGCCCCAAATACAGTGCTAGCAGCAAAGCAGGCAAGAGTGACAGCTTGTCATTGAATAGTAGCATGATCAGCAAGGGACTCCATCCCTGAATGAAAATTAGGATCCATAGTCAGGTACCTGATGATGAGGGGAAGCAAGTCCCTTGTTCAGCAGCCCATGGATGAGCCAGAATGCCCTCCCACCTCAGTCAAACTGCTTTTAATGTTATCTCTGACACTGGCTGCCTTTGCTGATAGGATTACTGTGTGTTGCATTTCTAGTGCACTGTTTTGCTTTATTGCAACTGTGCACAATAGGTTACCTACAGAGGCACTCATTAAGGCACTTGGGATTCATAAGCTGGAAAGAAAATCTCCTTAAAAGAAAACAACAGGTCAGAAGAGAACATGGTCACCAAGGTGACCAAGACTAGTATAATAAAGAAGCTGGATATACAGAAGACTACAAAATCAGTACAATCATCTCTTTGTTATTAATGCTCTGTGGAAAAAATAAGCTAGTGAAGATAAATGACAAAATATTTCCAATCTTATTTCATTTATCATAATCATTGGATTAGAAGCCAGAGGTCCATACTGTCTTGAAAAATACATTTCCATATTTAAGTCTGAACAGCCAAAACCAATAAGAGAAATATTTATTCATTATTTGGTAAGACAAATATACATATTTACCTCAAGCTAACCACATTGTCTCCCTAGATGATCTTATATTCAAGATGAAATCACTCTTCTTTTACTCCTATTTGGAAGGCAACAGAGAACCTTTTTAACTTTCTAAACTGAGGTTGTGACAACTGAACCACCAGTAGGAAATAATAGTCTCTAAATCAGTTTACTGCATTTAATAATAAATACAACTATTCACAAATTCAACAGCAAGCTTGGTTTTCAGAAATGTTGCTAACAGGTGGGAAAATAGGGATATAGGGCTGTATTCTTTGGTGTCTGTAAAAAAAAAAAGCTACTTAAGATGGCAGTACCATTATCCTATTTCCTGACTGCTCTCACTGCTGCCTGCCCATTTACTAACGCTCCCCCAACTCCACTTTTAAGTCTTCCTTTCTTGCTACTGAAAAACAGTGGGGAAAGATAGATGAAGGTAAGAATTGTGACTGGGAGGTAATGAGCTCGGGAGCCTCCATCCACACAATTTTCCTTTAGAATCCTCTCATAGTGTTTTAATCTTTTAAAAAATGTTTATTTATTTATTTTGAGAGGAGAGGAGGGGCAACAGGAGAGGGTGAGAGAAAATCCCAAGTAGGCTCTGTGCTGTCAGGGGGAAGCCATTGGGGTTCCATCTCAGGAACTGAACCATGAGATCATGACCTGAGCCAAAATGAAGAATTGGATGCTTAACCAACTGAGCCACCCAGGCACCCCTCCCCCTTTTTAAAATCATATTTTGTTCAACCTCTTCACTATACATCAGGATAATACAGTAGCTACTTCCTTGCTTTATAATGACATTGTTTATTCTTCTTTCTGCATGCATGAATTGCCTATTGAAACATCTCTAATCATGACACTCTTCTGCTCCACTGTTAGTTTTCTAGATGTTTCAAGTCTTCTGTATGTGAACCCAACCCAGCGTAACTATTATTTCCAAACATTTCCTAGTCATCCCAACCTGTGCATCCTCTGTTTCAGTCAAATCTCTCTGGGTTTCCTGACCATTTCTTATTAATGTCTTCATTATGCTATTCCACTGCAATGGAATTTCCCCTCTTCCCATTTCCACTTATCCTAAAAGCAGCCATCCTTCCAAATTCAACAAGATATTCAAGAAGATATGAAGTACCTTGCTCAAGGTTTCACTGGTAAGTTTTAGGGTTAGTGTTAGGGTTAGTGTTAGGGTTAGGGTTAGGGTTATTCTGTGCACCTGACTGTTAAATAAGTATTAAAACAAATTCAAAATGTAACTTTAGGACTTTAGTCATATTTTAGAATTTGGAGACCAATAAATAAGTCAGCACTTAGTGTAACTTAAAGCTTCCCAAAACAATTTTAGAAATCCTGTATAAATAAGTATGACTCAATATTAATAAGGTCATCCATAAATTCTTACATTATGTAACTATTACATAAGTGGAACTAACTTAAGAGGAAAAATGTTTAAATGTGTGAAAAATATTATTCATGGAATAGTATTGATTGCATTCTTTTCAAAAAAATTTTTTTACTGTTTATTCATTTTTGAGACAGAGACAGAGACAGAGACGGAGTGTGACTGAGGAGGGGCAGAGAGAGAGAATACAGAATCTAAAGCAGGTTCTAGGCTCCAAGCTGTCAGGCCAGAGCAGTATTGATTGCATTCTTAAGGAAGTGTAATCCAATGCAAAATAGTTAGCATATTTATTTGCAGAAAGGAAATAAAATAGCTTGAGCAAGTATTTGCTAATATTCAATTTACCCATTTATTATATAATGATAATAGAATGTTAGTCATGGAATGTTAAACCACAGGGAAAGTTGTAATAATTAAAAGTTATCAGACCTGGATAAAAATATAACAACTCAAGTAGACATATCAATAGTGCCATTATGGAACATATTTAAAATTGTTAGTACATAATGATGTATTTAAATTAACAATAATCTCTTGAAATTACTTAAAAATCATTATAGGTAGCTTTATAAAGAGAGAGACCATTGCCTAATAATATAGAAAAGCAAAAAGAAAATTGAAAACAAATACAAGAAACAATTCTTAATAATACGTCAGGAAGGACTTAAAAATTAAAAAAAAAAAAAAAGAATTAAATGAGGCGTAGTGCCTGGGTGGCTCAGTCAGTTGAGCAACCCACTCTTGGTTTTACCTCGTCTTAATCTCATGGTTTTCAACACTGAGGTCCACATCTGTCTTTGTGCTGACAGTGTGGAGCCTGCTTGAGCTTCTCTCTGTCTGTCTGTCTCTCTCTCTCTCTGCCCCTCTCCTACTCCTGCTCTTTCTCCCTCTCAAAATAAATAAATAAACATTTTTTTAAAAACCTACATTAAATGGTGTGTTGCCATTTCTTGGTCATTAGCCCAATGTGGAATTCACATTTGATTGCTCATTTTAGGAATTTTATTTTGGAAATAAACAAAAAGTTCCTGGGAAAGAATCATGGATAGAGGAATAAAAAAATCATGTGGAATGAGAACAAAAGAAAAATTACTTATCAGGGATAATCATTAGGAATAATAAAAAACTTTTCAAGATAGAGAATATTTATGGAACTCTTACATGCCAAAGCTGTGCACTGCTGTATTTAAGCTTTGCAACAAGGCTAAGGTTGGTATAACATTTCTCAATTTTACTAAAAATGAAATGACATTTTAGAGAAGTTTCCCAAATATATCTGAGTAAATAAAATGTAATTGAATTATGGGAATTCTTTGGCAGATGATAAAAGAAAGACCTAGGAGAAAGAAGCCCTTAAAATTAAGTAACAAATGATTTTAAATTCACAAAGTTTTTTTTTCAGGAATGCACATACTACTATTAGTTGGTATAGCAAGTGTATATTGCACCATTCACAAATATTAGTGATGATTCATTTTCTTGAAGATGACATTTATGTAGATATGTGATAGTTTCAATTTTCTTAAAGTAAATATGTGATTTGACATCTGTTTTTTAACATATTTTGTTTAGTTAACTACAGTGTAGTCATTTAAAATTATGTAATAAGACATTTTAGGTAGTTTTATGTACTTAATTTCTGTAGTCATGGTTTTTTTATACTAAGTGATTTTTTTTTCACACAAAAAAAGAGTTGCTTCCATTTTCCACTTCACTTTGACAGTGATTAACCCTGACTTGAATGCTTTGTCGGCAGGATCTGTCCCAATAGAGACGAACTGAGGTAATTTGCCTGAAAGCAAGAAATGCAAAGCCCATACAGAAATAGAGTCCTAATTATATTCCACCGTAGAAAACATTTTGGTTAGAATAACTGAATGATACTTCTGAAAAATAAGTATGAATCACTTATATTGTAAGGATAGATTGCTGTTCAAGTCAAATAATAACCCAATGTCTTAGGCTCTCCATACATAAGGTGATAAAAGATCATTAGCGTGGATGATCAAATTTCTAGAAATCAAATCAATGCAGCTCACTAGGCTAGGACACATGGAGGGAGGCCAGTATATAGATTTCTGTCCATGAGAAGTGAGATTTATTAGTTAGGATTAACCTACCTGGGAATGTCCTACTCCTATGCTAAACAAATATGAAATGCAGAAACCTATGCTAAAGACTCAAAGGCAGACCCAGGTACACCTTGAGGATGCAACTAAATTTACCCAGGAAATTTATTTTCTCCATATCCATTTGGGTTCAAGTTATTAAAAGGATATAATGAGTTATCTTTATCTCTGCACGAAACCAAAGTACACACAGTGCAGCAGGTGAATTTAGCAAGTGGTATTCAAGTGCATAAACTGAGAGAGAATACATTTCCAAAAAGTTACTAACATACCTATGAAGGGCATTTCTTTTTGTTTTTAATTTGGAAGCCTCTGACACAATTTTCAGTTTGGATTTGGGAGATTTATCATAACTGTTAAAAGATATGATTCACATCATTAAACATGATCATTTTCATCATAAAGGAAATGATTCACACACTAAAACCCATGCAAAATACTTTTTTTATTTGACTAGTTCAACTTATTAGTACGGAAATACTTTTATTCTTAAAAGTTTATAATTCTTAATTTTAAAATGTACATATCAGTATTAATCTTTCTTGTGATAATTTGTTTCATTCTTTTTAATTAAAAAAAAAAACAAAGAGGTATGTGAGGGCAGTTTTCACACTACCTACAAATATACTATGTAGACTGAGAAGTGTAGTTGTGTATTTCAGGATGTCATTATTTCTTGGAAGACATCATATTTTTTTTTAATGTTTTATTTATTTCTAGGAGAGAGAGAGAGAGAGAGACAGGGTGAGCAGGGGAGGGTCAGAGAGAGAGGGAGTCACAGACTGAAACAGGCTCCAGGCTCTGAGCTGGCAGTCAGCACAGAGCCCGACGCGGGGCTCGAACCCACGAACTGCGAGATCACGACCTAAGCGAAAGTCGGACGCTCAACCGACTAAGCCACCCAGGCGCCCCGGAAGACATCATATTTTGAACCTACCTAAATAAAGGGAAACTTTTAGAAAGATAAATTAATTGAAGATTGCCAAGAAAATGGTTTGAGAATGTATTCTGGGTATGGTTACCCTGGTCTGATATTACATATCTCTTTTTCCAATTAAGGGGACCTTAGGGAAGGATGGTATTCAGAATCTCTTGGGGACTGTTTATTATGGGTAAGATCCAAAAATATATATGCTTAAGAAATGCTAGTTGACAAAAGATATTTCATTAGAAGATGAAATAAGTTTAGAATAAAAAAAACTATATTCCTCATGATATACTGAAACTATGTTCCTCATGAACACAAATTGGTTGTATAATAGAGCATGCATTGATTAAGTAGTTATCACACAGATTCATCAGCCATAAAATATCTTGTCTACTTCCTCTTCTTGGGTGCCAACTGCATGACTTGGCAGAAAGTGATGATGAAAGCAGAGATTCTGATCTCATAAATGCAGTGAAGTGGTGGACCAGAGCACTATCAATCATAGACATGAACTGACTCTTAATGCTAGATCTGGGTGTCATCTTTTTATCCTCAACTTCACAAGTCAATGAGCCTGATTTCACTAAACCCTGTATAGAGAGCACTGACTACAGATCTAGAACTCATAGAGGAATATAGGCATAAACATTAGTCTTACACCAGGCATTATCCTTCCTGTGAGATTAAAATTAAGTCTGTGTTAGAACAGTCATTAATGTTGGTTACATACTCAAGAACCAGCTAGATTTGTAGTTTGGAATCAGAAAATCACCTTGGGAAAGACAGTAAGATCAGACATCAGCATTACTGTGTCTCATTTGATAAACTCCCTTTAGGGAAGGGAGAGGCCTATGAGGGATAAAGCAGGCTGTTTATAGCCATATAAGGGTGGAATATATATATAGCCAAGTATCGGGCTTTCAGTGGAGTCCCTGTGACTATGTCCATGATTTGCTATTGACTCAATCATAGTCACTGTTGACAAATGACAAGTCAGCAGCAGCACATCTTGAGTTCAAGGAGACAGGTGATCACAACTTGTCCTAGAGCTAGGTTCTTCCAGAAGTTTAGTTGGCATTTCACTTGAAACAACTTAAGCTAATTTCTATGAAAATTAGACTTTTTAATTTCCATACACACAATTTTTCAAGTACGTGACTCAAATTTACTCCCCAAATGTAATTTTCTATTGGTGTTGATGCTTTCATTGAGATGCACTAATGTGAATGCATTCGATTGTAATGATTAGACAGAAAATCAATATTTTAATATATTAAGATTAAAAATAATCCTACCTCAAGTAGATGAGCAGATGAAAAGTACTGTAGTCTCAGAAAGCCCATACCCAATTATAGTCTGATCAAGACATGCTGGCAAAAAATACTACTCTAAGAGAATTGATTCCTTTTAAAAAAGATTTAATCTTTTTGGATTCATTTAACTGAGAAACATCACTCTTTAAAATATGAATATATGAAATACAATAATAAATCTGTGAACTGTCAGCATATATTTTATTTCACGATGCCATTCCTATAATGGGATACAGAAAGAAATCACTGATAAGTTCTTATAATAGAGAAAAGATAAAAGAAACAGAATGTGAAGAGTAGAGTTATTTTTACTTTTAGATACTTTCAGCGCATATATGGATGGAGCTCAGTAATCATTCAAAGTCAACATTTTGATGAGTACAATCAATAGGAAGTGGTTTAGAAGGTAATAGCAGACCATGCAAGGAGCTGGCATTGCTAAATATGTAAAGAGGAAAGACATGAAAAACTAAGATTTGTATTTTTGTGGGTGTAATCATGGGATTTGGGAAATCATACCAAAATCAATATGTGATTAAAAACATGCTTTGCAAAGGACTTTATTTATTAATCACTAAGTTCATCTTTCTAGCCTTAATTCATAGCTAATTCAGTAACTCTAAAATAATTAGAAAATACAATCTTTCAAGGCAGTTATAATTCAACTTAAGAGACAAGGGAGATGGGATTCAAGAAGGTGATCCACCATTAGCCTATCATGGGGAGCATTAATACTTTCACAGGTGTATCAATCATTTTTAATGTTCTAAAGCATTCATCCAAGGAACATTAGAACAGGTCACCACTACCATTTAAGAAAACCACACTATGTAGTCCTTTTATAGTATTATTTGAGGTTTTATGTGGATTTTGGAGAAAAAATTAAATAAGCACTTGTATAAATATTTTGAGATCACTGGAGATTCTTTGATAAAGAATTATTTGGTAATGAATGTGTACTAGATTAGAAGTGTCAACAGACTTTCTTATCTAATGAAGGCCTCAGTCACATTCAACCTAATAAATATTTGTCTGGATTTTAAAATTCCTGCTTCCACAGACCTCAACAGAGCATGATCCAAAGCGCTTCAAGGAAGAAAACTCTTCACTCACTCCTCCTTTATGTCAATTAGTACCATGCCCACCTCCAAAGGAATATGCACTTTAAAAAAAATTCAGCTTTACTAAAATTTTATTGAGAAATAAAATTTAAGTTATTTAAAGTGTATATTGTAGTTATTTGATATACCCATACACTGTGAAAGGATTTCCCTATCTAGTTATTAACACATCTATCACCTTATTTATTTATTTATTTATTTGTCTATTTATTTATGATGGTGAAAACATCTAAGTTCTACTTTTCCAGTAAATTTCCACTGTACAATATAGTGTTATCAACTGTGGCTGCTATGTTTTATGTTAGATCCTCAGACCTTATTCATTTTAAGCTGAAAGTTTGTACCATTTTACCAACCACTTCCTATTTCTTCCACCCTCAAGCCCTAGCAACAATTTTTCTGTGGACTCAACTTAAAAATTTATTTTATTTTTTTAGATTACACATATAAGTGATATCATGCAGTTATCTGTCTTTATCTATCTGGTTTATTTCACTTAGCATAATGCCACCAAGGGCCACCCTTATTATTGCAAATGGCAGAATTTCCTTCCTTCCCATAGCTGAATAATATTACATTGTGAATGCATACGCACATAGATCTTCTTTATCGATTCATCTATTTACAGACACTTAGGTTATCTATATATCTTGGCTATTATGAATAATGCTAATGAATATAGGAATGCAAGATCCTTGGTTTTCTTAGATTTATTTATTTTGAGAGAGACAGAGACAGCACAAGTGGGGGAAGGGCAGAGAGAGGGGGAGAGAGAGATCCCAAGCAGGCTCCACACTGTCAGCATGGAGCCTGACACAGGGCTCAAACTCACAAAACAGAAACCAAGAGTCGGTTGCTTAACTGTCTGAGTCACCCAGGTGCCCTCAAGATCTTGTTTTTACTTCCTTTGGACATATACCCAGAAGTAGGATCATAAGGTAGTCCCAGTTTTAATGTTTTGAGGATTATCCATACTGTTTCTATAGTGGCTGCGCCAATTTACATTCCCACTAACTATGTGCAAGAGTTCCCTTTATCCCACATCCTCACCAACATGTATCTTTTCTTTTTGATAATAGACCTTCTAACAGGTGTTAATATGTCATTGTGGTTTTGATTGACATTTTCCTAATGATTAGTGATGTTAAGTACCTTCTCATATATCTATTGGTCATTTGTATGTCTTTAGAAAAATATCTAGTCAGTTCTGTGTATTTTTTAATTAGATTGCTTGGGTTTTTTTGTTTGTTTTTTTTGCCAATGAGTTGTAGAAGTTCTTTACATATTTTGAATATTAACCCCTTATCAGATATATGATTTGCAAATATTTCTTCCATTCTGTAGGTTGCTTTTTCATTCTGTTATGGTTTTCTTTGCTGTGCAGAAGCTTTTAATTTAATGTCTCACTTGCACACTTTTGCTTTTGTTGCTTTTGCTATTGATATCAAATAAAAAAAATCACTGCCATAGATGATGTCAAGGAAATTCCCCACTAGTTATCTTCTAGGAGTTTTATGGTTTCAGATATTACACTCAAGTCTTCAATCCATTTTGAATTGGTTTTTGTGAAAAGTGTAAGATTTCACTTTCATTTCCAATTTCATTCTTTTGCATGTGGTGTCCTGTTTTCCTAACACCATTTATTAAAGAGACCATTCTTTCCCTATTGTATATTCTTGCATATTTGGCAATAGGCTAATTGGCCATATATTTGTGGTTTATTTCTGGGATCTTTATACGTTCCACTGATCTTGTATCTATTTTTATGATATATCGTAGTGTTTTGACTAATATAGCTTTGTAGTATAGTTTGAAATCAGAAAATGTGAGATGCCTTTGGTTTTGTTCTTTTTTTAAGATTGCATTGGTTACTTGGGGTCTTTTGTTGTTCCATACTAATTTTAGGATTATTTTCCCTTTTCTGTGGAAAATGTCATTAAAATTCTGATAGAGATTGAATTGAAGCTGTAGACTGTTTGGAGTAGTATTTTAACAATATTAACTCTTCTGGTCCAAGGGTATAAATTATTTTTTAATTTATTTGTGTCTTCTTCAATTTCTTTCGTCAGCCTTTTACAAGTTTCAGAAAACAGATCTTTCACCTCTTTGGTTAAATTTATTCCTAATATTCAATTCTTTTTTATGCAATTATAAATGGGATTCTTTTCTTAACTTCTCTAATAGCTCATTGTAAGTGTGTAGAAATGCAACTTATTTTTATACATTGATTTTATATCTTGAAACTTTACTGAATTTGTTTATTAGTTCTAACACTTTTTTGTGAAGACATTGGGGTTTTCTACATGTAATATCGTGCCATATACAAAGACAGATACTTGTACTTCTTTTTTTCCCCCAGTTTGGATGCCTTTTATTTCTTCATCTTACCTAATTTTTCTGGCTAGGACCTTCAATACTACATTAAATGAAGTGGTGAGAGTGGGCACCCTTGTTTTGTTCCTGATCTTAGAGAAAAAGCTTCCAGCTCTCAACCATTACATATTATGTTACACTGCCTTTATCGTGTTTAGGTTTTCTATTTCTTCATGATTCAGTCTTGGTAGGCTGGTATTTTCAGGAATTTATTCATTTCTTTTATCCAATTTGTTGGTACACAATTATTCGTAGAAGATTCTTTTTTTTTTTTAACATTTTTAAAAACTCTACTTATTTATTTTGAGGGAGAGACAGAGACAGACAGTGGCAGAGACAGAGGGAGAGAGAGAGCACCACAAGCAGGCTCCATGCTAAGAGCGTGACTTGGGGCTCAAATACACAAACCATGATATCATGACCTGAGCTGAAATCAAGAGTTGGATGCTCAGGTGGCTGAGATACCCACACACCCCTTTATAGTAGATTTTTATGATCTTTTGTATTTTCATGGTATCAGCTGTAATATCTCCTATTTCACTTTTAACGTTATTTATTTGTGTTCTGTCTCTTTTTTTTCCTCCCTTGACAAGTCTAGCTAGACCTGTTTACAAGCTCCTTCCAGGGAGACATGGTTATCTGTAGTATGCCAGAGGGAAAATATAGAAATGGCATTATCAGCTTTTAAAATATGCAAACAGGCCTTTTTCAGAGAAAAGTTGGGACACAGGCATTTCTTTCCTCCTCCTCTGTGCTGAGCCCTGGAGACAGAGCCATAGCAAGTCCTGGTAAGACTAATGTTACAGTCTTATGGGTTTCATGGACATAAGCCCCGAAGCTGAGTGTTTTGGTTGCTCATCCCTCAAGTGGAGTCTTAAGACTTGGGATGCTAGATGTGGGGTCCAAACCTTTCAGCTATCAGGGAGAAGCTGGGAGATGTGAACCCCTTTTTTATTTTATGTTGCTATGCTAGGGGTTATAGTTTATGGTAAGAATGCATTTCAGTCTTTCTTACCTGCTTCCATGTAGTTATTTGCTCATTAGCTTGATGTATAGGAATTACTCAGCTAGGCTTCGGATTTTTTCAGAGGGAATTGCTGTGTGTTGGTGTGCAGCTGTAGACTTGGTGTGTCTGGAAGGTAGTGAGTTCAGGAACCTGCTAAAGTCACTATTGTAGACTGAAATTCAATATGTTTTTTTTTTTTTTTTTTGTAGACAAAAGCAAAAGGATCAGAGTGCTCTTGAGAGTGTGTGGCTGTGTGATAAGTGCTGGGGAGTTAAAGAAATGTAAAACAGAGACACACCTCAAGGTGTGTATTACTCAATGCATACATAGTCTAGTAAGTAATTAGAATCAATAATTAACATCCCAGACCATATAACTGAGTGCTAGATGTGATATAGAGACTTCAGTGCTGTGCAAAAGTCACAGGAGAAAGAAATCAAACTAAAGGCAAACTTTAGAGAAAAGTTAATTAAACTGGGTTTTAGAGGACTGATAAAATTCATCAAAACAAAAGGGAGAAAGAAAAAGCAATATGACGTAAAATCATGAGGCCTTATTAGTGACATGGAAGGGCATTTTGGTGTTTTGATATATGGAGTAGAGTCTTTAAGAGGATATTCACTATCAGATTTAACCCTCTGAAGAAAGGAGGTTCCTATAAAAAGCTATGCACATTCATTAATATCCCTGGACACATATGTATGGTGCTTATTGCTACATGTTGTCTGTAGGTCTCTTTACTGATGAGCTCAAATCAATACAATACATTTTGAATATTAATCATTGTTTTCATAACAACATTGTAATGAATGCTTCTATTGTGTTTTATTTAATAAATTACAGATTTTATTGCTCCCTTTATGCATTAGTTTTTTGTTTATAATATTAATTCCTTAACTGTCATATTTTTAAAATTAAATTCAGAGTGCTATTGTACAAATAAGCAGCACTGAAATTATCACAAATGAGAGGGAAATTGACTAAATATCTTTATTCTTAGTGCCACAGTGGTATATGAGTACTTAAAGCAATTTGCTCATTAAACAGAAACTAGTGGAGCAGCAAAAATCCTGCCAATATCAGCAGAAGCTATTAGTTTGGAATGCAACCTTTCTGCTCAATTTTGGCTAATGGGTCAAACATTGTTTTTTAAAAAAGCTAATTTTACATGTTCCAAAAGTGGTTAAGAATATTATCTGAGTTTATCCTGCTCCACAACTTAGTATATTTTCCTTGGTTTACTCATCTGTAAGATGGAGATAGTGAAAGCACCAAACATAAAAGTTTTTGTGACAATTAAAGGAGCTAAAATATGTAATGTATTTAGAAATGGCTGATGTATTTTAAAGGAGTGAAAATATATAAGTTGTTAGAGAGTGCTAACTTGTGTCAGTCATATATTTACTACCCTACTAAGTGTTTGCTGTTTTTTGGTGTTGCTGTTATTATTAAGCCACAAATAAACAAGAAAAAAGAGTCCTTACACTTTCAACAAAAATGACTCAGACATATAATTTATGATAATAATGTAACAAAAGAAATGATGTAGGCAAGACAAATTATCCAGTCAGGAAACCAGAGTAAAATCAGTTTACTGACAGAAGACTGGCAATCATTAGAATCATTACTAAAAATTAATAATCACCCATCATATACTTTTGTGCTTTTTCTAAACTGTATCTGTTTCTTCCATTCCACAAATATTTTAGAGTATTGGCTGCTGTCATCTATGTATCTTGTACTGAGTTACTGAGGAGGTATCTGATATAGATGATAGTCCCTATAATGTTTTCACCTGAACCTACTGTGATCCGTTTTGTCTTCTCTCAAATAATCTATCAGTCCATATAGACTTTTTGCAATCTATTTAGAAAATCCATTATGCCATCATATATAATATATCAAGTTGAAGTGGCCTCTATAATGTCTCATATAGAATTTTGGAGTAGATATTATGAGACTCAAATTTTGGTTCTAGCTCTGGCACTAATTAGTTATTCTTCAGATTTTAACCTTGGCATTTAAATTGGATTCACATTTGGCCTTCACGTCATGAGGTGATAGCCTACAAAATTTCTGTGATCCTTTTCAGTTCTAAACGGTTGATGCTAAGTTTGTAGAAAAAAATAAATTTGAGGGGGTGCCTGGGTGGGTCAGTTGGTTGAGTGTCCGACTTCAGCTCAAGTCATGGTCTTACAGTTCCTGAGTCTAAGCCTCACATCAGACTCTGTGCTAACAAACAGCTCAGTGCCTGGAGCCTGCTTCAGATTCTGTTTCTGCCTCTTTCTCTGTCCCTCCCCTGCTCATGATCTGCCTCTCTCTGTTTCTTACAAATAAATAAATGTTGAAAAAAATTTTTAAATAAATTTGATAATTAAACAACTATCTATCTTTAAGCCCTTAGTCAAAATTGAGAATATATCTCTTCCTGTTAGATAGGTACCCAAGATAACTTAGAAACCACACAATTACAATATAAAACTCTGCATTTGGAAGAAATGAACAACATAATGTCTAAACATGAATGTTTTGTAAAATAGATCAATATTAAATTCATGAAATATTAAATTAACAGAATAAAAAATTAGAAACAAAACCCACTGGTCTTAATTTGTGTATGGTATAAGAAAGAAAGTGATCCAGTTTCATTCTTTTGCATGTTGCTGTACAGTTTTCTCACTATTAAATAACAACAGTGAGAGTGGACATTCCTGTCTTGTTCCTCACTGTAGTGGAAACGCTCTCAGTTTTCCCCCATTGAAGAAGATATTAGTTGTGGGTCTTTTGTATATGGCCTTTATGATGTTGGGGTGTGTTTCCTCTATCCCTACTTTGTTGAGAGTTTTTATCAGGAATGGATGCTGTATCTTGTCCCATGTGTTTTCTGCATCTATTGAGAGTATCATATGTCTCTTATCCTTTCTTTTATTAATGTAATGTATCACATTGATTGATTTGAGAATATTGAACTGCCTCTGCAGCACAGGAATAAATCCTACTTGACTATGGTGAGTGATTCTTTTAATGTACTGTTGGATTCAATTTGCTAGTATCTTGTTGAGAATTTTTGCATCCATGTTCATTAGGGATATTGACATATAAATCTCCTTTTTAGTGGGGTCTTTGTCTGGTTTTAGAATCAAGGTATGTTAAACTCATAGAATAAATTTGGAAGTTTTCTTTCCATTTCTATATTTTGGAACAGTTTGCAAAGCATAGGTATTAACTCTTCTTTAAATGTCTGGTAGAATTCCCCTAGGAAGCCATCTGGCCCTGGACTTTTATTTGTTGGGAGAATTTTGATTATTGATTCAATTTCTTTGTTGGTTATGGGTCTGTTCAGATTTTCTACTTCTTCCTGATTCAGTTTTGGTAGTTTGTATGTTTCTAGGAATTTATCCATATATATTCCAGTTTTCCCAATTTGTTGCCATACAGTTTGTCATAATATTCTCATATGATTGTATTTCTGTGGTGTGGGTTGTGATCTGTCCTCTTTCACTTATGCTGTTATTTATTTGAGTCCTGTCTCTGACTAAGGGTTTATTAATTGTATTAATTCTTTCAAAGAACCAGCACTTAGTTCCATTGATCTGTCCTACTGTTTCTATCTCATTTACTTCTGCTCTAATTTTTATTATTTCCCTTCTTCTGCTGGGTTTAGGCTTTATTTGCCATCCCTTTTCTAGCTCCTTTAAGTGTAAGGCTAGGTTGTATATTTGAGAGGTTTTTTGTTTTTTGTTTTTTTTTTTTTTTTTGCTTCTTAAGGTTAAGTCTGTATTGCTATATATTTCCCCCTTGTTGCATCCCATAGGTTCCGGATGGTCATGTTTTCATTTTCATCTGCTTCCACGTATTTTTAAAAATTTCCT
The DNA here is from genome assembly GCF_003009895.1 of Hyaena hyaena. Taxonomy (NCBI): domain Eukaryota; kingdom Metazoa; phylum Chordata; class Mammalia; order Carnivora; family Hyaenidae; genus Hyaena; species Hyaena hyaena. The sequence continues at coordinate 209,714 of NW_024082223.1, read as the reverse complement.
CTTTAATTTCTCGGTTAATCCATTCATTCTTTAGTAGGATGTTCTTTAACCACGTATTTTTGGTCTTTTCAAAATTTTTCTTGTGGTTGACTTCAAGTTTCATAGAATTGTGGTTTGAAAATATGTATGGAATGATCTCAATCTTTTTGTATTTGTTGAGGTCTCGTTTGTGATCCAGTGTATTATCTATTCTGGAGAATGACCCGTGTGCACTCAAAAAGAATGTGTATTCTTCTGCTTTAAGAGGAAATATTGTGAATATATCTGTTAAGTCCAACTGATGCAGTGTGTCATTCAAAGCCATTGTTACCTTGTTGATTTTCTGCTTAGATGATCTGTCCATTGCTGTAAACGGGGTGTTAAGGTCTCCTACTAGTATTATATTGTTACCAATGTGTTTCTTTATGCTTGTTATTAATTGATTTATATATTTGGGTGTTTCAAGTTAGGGGAATAAATATTTAAAATTATTAGATCTTCTTGTTGAAAAATCCCTTTATTAGGATATAGTACCCCTTTTCATCTCTTGTTAAAGTCTTTGGTTTAAAATCTAGTTTGTCTGATATAAGTATTATAGCTTCCTTTTGATGTCCATAGCATGATAGATGGTTCTCCATCCCCTCACTTTCAATCTGCAGGTGTCTTTAGATCTAAAATGAGTCTCTTCTAGGCAGCATATAGATGGGTATTTTTTTAATCCATCTGATACCCTATGTCTTTTGATTGGAGCATTTAGTCCATTCACATTCAGAGTGATTATTGATAGATATGAATTTAGTCCCATTGTATTACCTGTAAGGTCAGTGTTTCTGGAGATTTTCTCTGTTCCTTACTTGTTTTTGTTGCTTTTGGTTTTTATTTCCCACTCAAAGAATCCCCTCTAATATTCATCCAGGACTGGTTTAGGGGTCAGAAACTCTACTTTTTGTTTGCCTAGGAAACTATTTATCTCTCCTATTCCAAAGACAATCTTGCTGGAGAAAATATTCTTGGCTGCATATTTTTTCCCATTTGGCACATCGAATATATTATGCCACTCTTTTCTGGCCTGCCAGGTTTCTGTGGACAGATCTTCTGCTAATGTGATGTGTCTTCCCTTGTAGTTTAGAGATTTTTTTTCCTTGCTTTTTTCAGGATTTTTTCCTTATCTCTGTATTTTGCAATGATACATGTTGGTATAGGCTGGTTTTTTATTGATTTTTGAGGGGAGTTATTTGTGCCTCTTGGATCTGGATGTCTGTTTCCTTCTCAGATTAAGAAAACTTTCAACTTTAATTTGTTCAAACCTTCTGCCCTTTTCCCTCTCTTTTTCCTTCAGGATTTTTATGATACAAATGTTATTATGCTACATGGAATCTCTTGACTTCTCTAAGTCTACATTAGTGATCCAATATTTTTCTTTTCTTTTGAACTTCGTTGTTTTCCATAATTTTGTCCTCTATATCACTTATTCATTCTGCTTCTTCCATCCTTGTGGTCATTACATTCAGTTGGTTTTGCATCTAGTAGGTTAGAGAATTTTTTTTATATTTTGGCCCAACTAGGTTTTAGGTCTTTTATCTCTGTGGTAAGGGACTCCTCCCTGACATCTTCTATGGTTTTCACAAGCCCAGCTTGTATCCTTATATTTGTTGCTTTAAATTCTGGTTCACACATATTACTTTATATCTGATTTGATTTTCTCCCTGGCCATTACCTCTTCTTATTCTTTCTTTTAGTATGAATTCTTCTGTCTTGGCATTATCTAGGCCTCTGTCTTTGTTTGTTAGGAAAGCCTGTGCCTGGCTCTATTTCCATTAGAGCTGAAGGTTTGCAGCGCTCTACGATCAGCAGACCTGGTGTGTGCACGGGTTTCTGCCTGTCTTTGGGGGAGGTGCCTACTCTTCTCTGGCTCCAATCACACATCCCAAATAAAAATGACACCTGTAGATTACATGGGGTGGGGCTTGGTGTAAGAAGCTCAAACCTATACTGTGTGTGCTATGCTGACCACTAGTGTGTCCTTGTTGATGGGAGGGGTGAAATATTGCAATGAACTGCTATTGTCCCCAGAGATAGGAGTTCATGCCTGCTGCTATTCAGGAAGCACTCGTAGAAGAGTGAATAATCTCCCCTCATGTGTCCCAGGCTTACATCAGATCTCTGTCTTCATCCTGTCTGTGTCCAAGCTGTTTCTCCTGCTGGAAGTGCAGTGATCTTGTGTTTTATCTCAGATGCATGGTTGGGTTTCAAAACTCCAAATTTCAGAGGCCTGACATGATGGGACCCACACTTATCCTCTGTGGAGGGTCTCACCACACTGTGGCTGGTGCCAGTTTGTCTGAGAAAAGTAGTTACACAACTTCACAGGGTCTTGTATTTTATAGTAAAGCATAGCAAAAAGTCAGTGTCCAGGCTATCTGTCCTCAGCAGGTGTCTCTTCTATGCTAATGAATTGGCAGCTCATTGAGACTCACTGGTTCTTTTGTCCCCTGAGAGTGAATGCCACCTCTCCCAAATGCACTTCAAGAAGAGGAACTTCTCTCCCAGTGTGACCCAGCGAATCTTCAGAGTACACTCTCCTCTCCTAGGCCTCTGCCCTCCTCCACAGGAACACCAATGACCTGCCCTTGACCCTGGCAGTGGTGCTGACTGCAAAAACCTCAGACTTCCAGATCTGCTGCATGTAAATATGGTATAATCAGCCCTTCTTGTTTTCCCAGTCAATGATTTTGGCCAAGTGGGGTTTTTTTTGTTTGTTGTTTTTTTGTTCGTTTGTTCGTGTGTGTGCGTGCACGTGCGGGCGCAATCCCCTGAACGCTGCTTTCTCTCTCTCCCTCTCCCTCTCTCCTCTCTGTGATCAGTGCTCCCTCCCCTCCACAGCACCCCTGATTCTTTTCTCTCCCATATCATGTCTCTGCACCTCCTGCATTCCACGACCTGGCCCCTTTCCTCCCTCTAGCTGTGCAGTTTGTTCTCTCAGTCCTCAGATTTCCTGCTTGTTCAGAATGGTTTGATAATTATCTAGCTGTGCCCAAATGACAAAGCAAACATAGAGTCCTACTATTCCACCATCTTAACTCCTCCTGGCCTTATATCCTTTCTTCTATTCATTTTAAATTTAATTTGCCAGGCTTCTGGATTCTTTTTTAAATTTTTTTAAAAAAATGTTTGTTTATTTTAAGAGAGAGAGATACAGAGCATGAGAAGAGGAGGGGGAGGGAGAGAGAGAGACACAGAATCTGAAGCAGGCTCAAGGCTCCAAACTATCAGCACATAGCCCTGGACCAGGGGCTTAAACCCACGAACCATGACATCATGATCTGGGCTGAAGTCAGACACTTAATCCACTGAACCATGCAGGCATTCCTATGTCTTCTGGATTCTTAAAGTGAAAGCTGGGGTTATTAATTTGAGCCATTTTTATCTTTTGTAAGATAAACATTTTGTGCTATAAATTCTTCTCAAAGTACTGCTCTAGTGGTATCCAATAACTTTTGATATGTTTGTATTTTCACTGTCATTCATTTCAAAATACTTTACAATTTCACTTTTCATTTCCTTGAACTATGGATTATTTGACTTCCAAATATTTGGGAACTGAATGAGTTCTAATTTAATTCCATTTCAGTCAGTGAAATACTTTGTGTGACTTGGATCATTTTAAAATCATTGAGATTTGGAGAGCCAGGGTGGGTCAGTTGGTTAAGCGTCTGACTATTGATTTCGTCTCAGGTCATGAACTCATAGCAGTGAGATGGAGTCCTATTTTTGGCTCCATGCTGGGTGTGGAGCCTGCTTGGGATTCTCTCTCTCCCTTTCCCTCTGCCCCTCCTCTGCTCATATACATACTCTCTCTTTTAAATAAAATAAAATAAGATAAAGTAAAAAGGAATAAATAAAATCATTGAAACTTATTTTTGTTGCCCAGGATATGATCTATTTCAGTAAGTGCTTCATGTACACTTGAAATGAATATGTATTATGCTGTTTGGAGTTTGAGTATTCTATAAAGATCAATTGGGTCAAGTTGATTGATTCTATTCAAATCTCCTGTGTCTTTATCGTCTTTCTATCTAGCAATTCTACTTTTATTAATTAATCAGAAAAGCATATTTACTTTTCCAAATACAATTGTAGATTTATATTTATCAGCTTTTGCATCATGTATTTTAAAACAAGATTATTAAGTTTAAAAACATAGGATTATAATGTTTTTTAAAAAATTATTTATTAACAAACTTTATTTGTTAATGTTATAATAAAATGACCTCAATCTATATTTTGAAAGGTACTTTGCTATTAATATTACCATCCTTCTTCTGATTAGTGTTAGTGTGATATATCATTTTCCAACTATTTACTTTTAATAATTTGTCTCTGTAAGTTTTCTTATAAATAGAATATAGTTTTGTCCTTTTTAATGAAATCTTATAATCACTGATTTTTAATTACATTTAGACCATTTATGTTTAATGTGATTATTGATATGGTCAGGTTTAAAGAGTACAAACTTACTTATTTTCTATCTTATTATCTACTTTTCATTCCCCTTGTCATTTTTTTCTTCCTTCTTTAAAATTAATTAAATATCTGTTATGTTTATATTTTATTTAGTTATTTTCTGGCTTATTCTAAAACTGTTTTGTTATTTTTGTGGATGCTTTAGGATTTAACACTTCACATATAGTATAAGACCCTTAAAATTGTAAGAATTCTATTTCTCTTCTCTTAGCCTTTACATTATTATTATCACACATTTTCTTCATGTGCATATTCTATATCCCATAACACATTGTTTCACTTTGTTCATTAGGTTCTAAAATAATTTGAATACCAAGAAAAATATCTTACATATTTACTTTTATAGTTATCATTACTGTTGCTATTCATATATATATATATATATATCCTATCTTCTGTTTTCCATTATATTGTATACCTGAAGAAGCCATTACTTTGCCTTCAATTTTGAGAGTTTTTTAAAAACACTCTAAAGATGTTGCTCCAGTATCTTCTCATACAGTTTCTGACAAGTTTTCTATAATCCTTAATTCTGTTCCTTTTTACATAATATGGGTTTTTAATTTTTTCTGCTTTAAAATGTTCTCTTTATCAGTGAACAGTTTGATATGACATGCACTGGTGTATTTTTCTTCACATTTTTTGTGTTTGGAGTACACCGAGCATCTTGGATTTATTGGCTTATAGCTGTCATCTTATGTTGAAAAGTTTTGGACATTATTTCTTCAAATATTTTTTCTTTCCCTTCCATTTCTTTTAGAGACTCCAAATACATGTACATTATACTACTTAAAAGTTGTCTCAGATTTCAGTGATGCTTTGGTTAACAAATTCTCTTTTCTGTTTTTGTGTTATTTGGGACAATTCTATTGCTATGTCTTCAATTTCAATATGCTTTTCTTTTGCCATATATAAATTTTCATTAATTCCACCCAGTTTATTTTTCACCTCAGAAATTGTAGTTTTTATATCTAGCATTTTGATTTGGGTCTCTCATAAAGCTTTTGTGTATCTGCCTAACATTTTGAACATATGGTTTCACAATAGGTTTTTAATTATTTTAATGATTATTTATTTTTGAGAGAGAAGAGAGAGAGGTAGCAGCATGGGAGGGACAGAGAGAGACAGAAACAGAATTCTAAGAAGGCTCCATGCTCTGAGCACAGAGCCCGATGCAGGGCTGAAACTCATGAGCCATGAGATCATGACTTGAGCCAAAGTCGGATGCTCAACTGACTCACCCACCCAGGCATCCCTTACAATAGGTTTTTAAATCTCTGCTACTTATAACAACTGTGTCAGTTCTGTATTGGGTTCAGTTGATTCTTTTCCTCCTAACAATAGGTGTGCTTTTATGCTTCTTTTTATGTCTGGTTATCTTTGATAAGAAAGCTAGACATTGTGAATATTATGTTCTTAAGTGCTAAACATTAAAAAATTCTTATAAATATTCTTAAACTCTGTTCTGGGATGTAATTAAGATACTTGGAAATAATTTAATCTTTTTGAATCCTGATTTTAATATTTATTAGTCTGAATCAGAGCAGCATTTAGTCTAGTTCTAATTATTCCTTACCACTGAAGCAAATCCTTCTAAATGCCCTACTTAATGCTTCATGGATTTTGAGATTTTCCAGTGTGACTGGTAGAAACAGGTGTTATTAACTCTGTGTGCATATTAGCAACACTTTCCTCTAATCTTTTCAGATGGTTTCTTTGCCTCATATTGCTTCCTGATACAAACTGCTTTATCAATTTTTTGATGAATGCTTACCCTATGCAAATTTTGTGGGTTCTCTGTGTATCTATTTCCTCTTTAGAACTCTGTTCTGTGAATTCTGAAAGCCTTGATATTCCTAAATTCACTTCCATATCCTGACCTTATGGAGTTCACCAAGTTCCATCTAGGCTATTTATTCTTCCTTGAGTTTTGACCTAAAAACTTGCACAAGGTAATGAGTTAATGCAAATGTAGGGATCACTTTATTATTTCTATGGGATTACTATACTTCATTGTTCAATGTCCAGTGTCTTGAAAATGCTTGTGTCATACATTTTGTTTGCGTGTTATTGTTGCTGTTGTTATTATTATTGTTTCAGGCAGGAGCATAAATTCAATCACTGTTTCTCTGTCTTAGTTGGAAAAGCAAGTCAAGTAACACTCTCAAAACAAGAACTACGGGAAAGAGCATAAAACATGATACAGAAAAAAGTAGTGTTTGAATGAATTGCTCACAGTAATTCTCATAATCACAGTTCCACATTTAGATCAAAATGTAGCAGTTGCTCACTAGTTGATAAAGTTTGAAATGAAACTGTTTCAAAATTCAATTCTAGGTTGAAATTATCTTATTTGAAATGTGGGATTTGTACACATGCATTTTAGCAAAACCTCAAATCAAATATGAACTTAGGAGAGAATAATTTAAAGCTGAAAATTTTCATCTTTGCCTGTTTTTAGTTGCTCAATTTATTTACCAAAGAATAAGCTCCATCCAAAGATGGTGCCTAGGAAAATATCAAGTTCTAAAAGCCATTTAGATAATTTTATATTTTAACCATATCTAGAAAGACTGTATCAGTATCATAGTTGCTGATTATACTGATACAATCTATCTTTTCTTTAAAATTTATTTTGAGAGAAAGAGAGAGAGAGCATTTGTTTGGTTGGGGGTGGGGTGGGGAGAGAGAATCCCGATCAGGTTCTGCAATGATAGCAAACTGAGATTGTGACCTGAGCTGAAATCAATTTGGACGCTTAACCAACTGAGCCATCCAGGTTCCCCACAATCTCTCTATCTTAAGCATAAGAAGACTGCTGTCAGAGTCTACATACTCTGTCCACATTAAGAAAGGCAAATTGGTAAGTATGGGTTATAATTTAAAAATATATACAGACAGGAATGAAACAGTATGATATAAAGCTTTCAAAGAAAAGCAAGAGATAATCAGCATGTCTATGAAATATTGTCAGTATTATAGCATTGTGTATTAAGATCACAAATTACCTTATTTTCTATGAAATTATTCTCACTGAGTTCCTTTGAAATGGGATAGATTCTATGAGAATCACATACAGGGTGAAAACTCTTTGAAGTTCAATATTTAGGCTTGTTAAGCTCAATCAAATTCATATAAAACAAAATCCTTCTTTTATTTCTTATTTTTTCAGTCTCCTGGGATTTATTTTAATAAGGTTTCAATATATTGTTTAAAGTAATCATTATCTTTCAACTCTATAAATAACAACTTTCCAACAAACTTCCAAACTTATGAACTTTTGCTCAAATTATTAAAATCAACATAGATATAAAAATTTAAATATTTCACATCACAAGGCACCTAACTACAATTAAAATTTTTAAAAACAAAACAAGTTATTTTTTTTCCCTGAATAAAAAAAAAGTACATAGATCTCTTCGTCATCTCTATCATTAGCTTTGGAAAATTGCCTAACTTCATATATCTCAGAGTCTCAATTGTTGAAATAATAATAGTTTTGCTGGCTCACAATGTGAAATACTAACTAGTAATTGGTTTTAAGCAAACAAATGTTTGCATTAAAAATGCAGAATTATGCTTCACTTTTCAAATAATTTTTTCTTACATTAAAATGCTATACTTCTGCAGCAAATATTTGCTTATTTATTTAGGTTCTTACTGTCTATGAAGTACTGTATTCTGCACCATTGGTATATCAGATAAACAGTTATATCAGGGTAAAAAGTTTGAAAAAGTTTCCTGCATTCATGAAAGTTACACTTGTTGGAGAATAATCCCAATGACTATGATCATCACTGTGATAAATCCTATGACAGAAATGAAAAGGTAATATAACAGTAAAAATTTTGGTATGGAGCTCCTTTAGATGCAGTGGTCAGAAAGCATCTCTTGGATTATAGGATCAGTCCCTTTGATCTAAGACCTGTAGGACCATGGAGTTGATAATGGAGACTGATCAAAGGATAAACATTCCAGGCCAATGCAAAAACAAATGAAAAGTCCTAAGATGTTGTAGAGTTGAGATATTCTAAGAACAGAAAGACAACTAGTATTATTCAAGCACAATAAACTGAAAGAGGTAGGTTGCTTGGAGGTAAAGATAAGCATGTAGTCAGGACTTGTATCACAGAAGCTGATGTGTGCCATTTTGAGACATTTGGTTTTATAATAAATATAATATGTTGTAAGCAGAGAATGATGTAATGCTCAAACTGGCATCCAGGAAAAAACTCATATCCCAAGATACTTCTTCCATTTTATCAACAAATAGTTTTAACATCACACTTGTTATGAAAATCAAAAACACCCAAAAGAGCTTCATTTTTACCTCGAAAATATGTTGGATTATAGTCCAAAATGAAGTTCTAAACTGTAAAATACTTGAACAAAGGCTATGCAAATGGAATTAACAGAGCAGCTGTAAGAGGTAGACAACGTTCAATAACACTATCATTTCAAGTCTAATCTGCCAAGTGAATATTTATACAGATCAGTAGACTCCATCGGAAAGTTATTCAATTCAGTACATTTTTGAATGCAAGATATTGTACCTGGTGCTCTGAGGGATACTGAAATGAATATGACAGTTCTTATAGGGATTTAGAGACCAATACGAGGAAAAAAGAAACTAAACATTTGATAATTGTGAACCTGAAAGTCAAAAGACATTTTCTTTTCTCTTTTCCAAGTTCTATCTCTAGTACTAATTCATTACAGGATCTTGATCAGGAGTGACATCTGCCCCTAAACAAACACTTTAGGGTAAGCTTCTTTACCAAATGTTAATTTTAAAGAAAATAGAGGATAAGAGATCCTCTCATGATTCAGAAGTCAATATTTGTACTTTTAGTTTCAGCTTAAGTGCTTGAGGTAGACTTTTCTAACAGACTTTCCCTTTGTTGCAATTATTTTCTTCTGAATGAAAAGTTTCTTTTTAGGTACCTAAAAAAAGTCCTCTAACAGGTACATGAGATGTATTTTACCACCCTATCCCTTCCAGTAAATAGATTAGGATAATAAAATGCATGTGATGTAATTCTTATGCCATTACAATTTACAGTTTGGTGTAGAGTGGATTAAAATAGTTTTTAAAGTCAAATGTTTACTAAATATCCTGCATTAAATAAAAATGCATTCTACAGGAAATATAGACATTTAACTAATTAAATAGTAATGTGATTTATTTAAGCAAAACACACACATTAGTATATACACGTGATTATCATTAAATCCAGCCACTATAATAATGCCAAGAACAGGTACCTAAAGAGCCTGTTCTTTAGAGCCTTACTCTAAAGAGCAAAAGAAATAATCTAAAACAACAACAAAAAATTAGTGTGTCTGTAGGGTGGGATTAAACTGCGTGATTTATTTTTTTCTCATGGGGAAGGGCCTTTGTTGGAATGAGCACTGGGTGTTATATGTAAACCAACTTGACAACAAACTATTTTAAAAAATGTTATCAATGTAATAATACTTCATAATAAAATTTTAAATGTCATTTATCTTTAGGAAGACCATATTATCCAGTTATTTTTATTATGATATGATAGCTTAGTTAGGATATCCATACATATTTGTTTAAACTGAAACAAGTTTATTTTACTGTATGTATTGCATGGATACCCTAAGAACATAAATGTCCAACATTATAATTCAAAAAATAAGTGGATTTTTAAAATTTCCAAATTGTTACCCCAAATATATCTTATTAAAAAGGCAATGCCCAGTGGCTGTATGTGTAACAGCACCATATTTCTTTCTATAAATGAAAAATCTGGCAAATGATTATTAAATGCAATATTTAGGGTTGGTTCCATCATTTTAAATTCTTTTTTTTTTTAATGTTTTATTTATTTCTAGGAGAGAGAGAGAGAGACAGCGTGAGCAGGGGAGGGTCAGAGAGAGAGGGAGTCACAGACTGAAACAGGCTCCAGGCTCTGAGCTGGCAGTCAGCACAGAGCCCGTCGCGGGGCTCGAACCCAAGAACCGCGAGATCATGACCTAAGCGAAAGTCGGACGCTTAACCGACTAAGCCACCCAGGCGCCCCGGTTCCATCATTTTAATGACAAGATACCATATTATAGACATGAGAGAAGTAAGTATAGTTAATGTGTTGGATTACAAATTTCAGCGAAATTAGTAACATTTACATGTAGCACTCTGTTGCTTTAAAAGTAAAATTACTGCTGAATAGAATAGGAAAAAAATTTCTATGCTGTTCTTGCACTCATAGCATATATCAGTGCAGAAATCTAGAAGCTAATGGTATATCTAATGGCCATAATACATAATGGCATATCTAATGGCACATAACACAAACTTACACTCTTCAGACTCTTGCTGCCTTTCCTTAGATTCATTAAGCCATAATTTCTCCATTGTTTACTTTTGGAATAAATACAAATGCCACTTATCTGTTTTCAGTCACCAATGAGACTTCCTTCTTTCCAGGCTCAGGATGATAAGTCATTAATCCTTGGAATTATATTATTTCCCACTAGAAATGCCCTTCTGCTTCTTTCCATGTCCTATCCACACCCTAAAATTCTACATATATATGTATATATTTCCTTTATTAAGTGTTCGTGAAAATTCTAGTAATCTCTTTTCTCTATTTTATTCTGATGAATGGCTTGAATATTTTGCCTATTATTAAACATTATATGAAATACCCATTACGGGCAAACCATTAATGCTAAAATAGAGAAAACTAAGATAAATCTAATATAGTCCATAATAAATCCAGGAGTTGCAGAATCAATTAGACAGCATGCCAGTGTATGAACCTTAAGTTCTATATTTATTTAGTCAGCAAATATTCATTCAGCAACCACACTGTGCCAGGCTCTGATGTACACACCGGTTAGTATACATAGATAAATGGATAGATAGATAGACAGACAGACAGATACATACATAGATACACACATACAATTTATGCTTTCATAAGGATAATAATCTGGCTTTAGATCCAGTCCCGGTTCCACTAATGAAGGAATTTGGGCAGAAGTCATTTATTACCTTTGTATCTTATTTTGCCCATTAAAAAATCACTGTAATGACATCTTCAAAAATTACTATGAGAATAAAGTAATAAATAATAAGGCAATTGGTCAATTTAAAGTGCTAATTAAATTGGCAAGTATTTTAAGATCATTTTTGTGTTTCCTTTTAATATTTAACTAACTGAATCTTATTTCTCAAAAAAGACAGTAAGCTTCTTGGTTGCAGAACATTTGTTATATATTTCTTGGTAACCACCACAGTGTTTTGAGTCATTTTTGTTATATAGCAGTTTCCCCCAAAACTATTATTGAATCTAATGTGCTTGATTAAACTATAAAAAGATAAATATTTCTCCCTCACTCCTTCATAAACATATGCTGCGTGACTAATAATCACTCAGTAGAAAAGACCAAAATAATTTGGATTTTTATTTTTTATGGGTCATGCACTATAAAAAATGATGAGAAAGATTCAAATGATAGATGACTAATGAATCCCAATGATATATTAATACTTTTATGATATTGACTCTAGTTTAAACCAGACACTCTAATCTATCGCAGGTAAATCTGACTACATATACTTTCAAAACTCAAGAAATCCTTATTTACTGGCCCATCGGAAGCTAAGGATATGAGAATAAAATCTCTTTGGCTTTGGTTTGTTCTAAGATTCAGTAGAAGCTATAAAAAGGTTGGGTCACATGATTATTTCTCTATATAATAGAAAACTAGGTAATTTATCATTTAATTGAACTCATATTGCAAATACATTTTTCCCCATTATATGCTTAATAGGACCTCAACTAAAATTAGTAGAAGCTAATATGCATTTTGTGGAAAAGAGAAATAATCTGAGTCTTCTATTGATGGTTCAAAATATTAAATAGATCTTCTCCAAAAATAGTCTATTGGCAATCGACTAGGAATTCTAACACTTGCATGCAAAACATTTAATTTCCCTAAGATTCACATTCTTCTTGTGGCACCATATTCTAGATTCAGCTGGGCTTAAAATATGTTACAGGCAGAGTAAACAAAATAGCTATATTTTTATTTTAACTTTGATTCCTTTTCTGGATCTCCTTTTTTTTTCATTTCCATAAATTTTCTGTCCTTGTAATTATAAAGGCACTTCATCAAGGTCTTTAACATTTTTTATGATGTGCTTGTGAATCTTGTTAATTTATTTACCAAACATTTGCAAATCTTTAATATGTGCCAAACATTGTGTTAGGTACTAAGGACAGAGTACTGAACAAGATGGATTGATTCTTGGCACCCATGGAACTTACATTATACACAAAGAGAAAGTAAGCATGCAAATGAATAAAAGACAATATGATTTTAGATAATGATAACGCTAGGTAAAAAGGCAAATAGTAGGTTAGTCAGTAACTGGTTATGAGTGACTACTTTAACTCATGTGATCAGGAAAAACCCCTTTGAGGGAGTGATATTAAAAGGAGAATACAAATGAGGAGAATGAGCTGTAAAAATCCATTGGAATATCCACAAAAATTAACTCAAAATGGATCAGAGACCTAAATGTAAAGTTAAAAAAATGGAAATTCTAGAATATATCACTGGAGCAAACCTAGGTGACTTTGAGCTTGGTGATGACTCTTAGATACAACACCAAAAGCCCTATCCATGTAAGAAAAAAGTAATATGTTGAATTTCATTAAAATGAAAAAAGCCTCTGTTCTGTGAATGGCATTTTAAGAGAATAAAAAATAAGTCACAGGCTGTGGGAAAATACTTGCAAAACATATCACAGAAAGGACTTCTATATAAACTATACAAAGAGCTGAAAACTCAACAGCAAAAACACAAAGACCCTAATTTAAAAAATGGGCAAAAGATCTGCAGAGACCCACCAAGGAACATATATAGGTGACAAATAAGCACATGAAAAGATGCTCAACATTGATGTTACCAGGAAGTTGCAAACAAAACAATGAGATACTATCATGCACCTATTGGAATGGTTAAAATGTGAAGATGTGGAATAATGAAGAACTCTCATTCTATGCTGATGGGAATGCCAAACAGTACAGACACATTAGAAGACATTTTGGCAGTTTCTTACAAAACTAAACATACTCTTACCATATGATCTAACAATTGTGCTCCTTGGTATGTACCCAAAGGATTTGAAAACTTATGTCTACACAATATCCTGCATATGGATGTTTATAGAAACTTTATTTATAATTGCCAAAACACAGAAGAAGCTAATATAAGATATCCTTTAATAGGTGAATGAAGAAACAAACTGTGGTACGTCCAGAGAATGATAGATTATTCAAGAATAAAAAGAAATGAGCTGTTAAGCCATGACAAGATATGGAGGTATCTTAAATGCATATTACTAAGTGAAAGAAGCTGGTCTGCACAGTCCACATACTACACAATTCCAACTATACGACGCTCTAGAAAAATCACAACTATGGAGATGGTAAAAAGATCAGTGGTTGCCAAAGGTTTGAGAGGAGGCAGGCAAGGATGAATAGGTGAAGCACAGAGAAATTTTGGAGCAATGAAACTATTTTAAGGATACTGTTAAGACAGATACATGACATTATGTATCTGTCAAAAAAAAAAAGTAAAACCATACAACACAAGGAGTGAACTCTAATGCAAACTGTGGACTTCTGTTAATAATAATGCATCAATACATATTTATTAGTTATAACAAACATACCGTACTAAAGCAAGATGTTAATAATAGAGGAAACTAAAGGAAGTATGGGGGAAGAATGGAAGAAGAGGGAATATATACACACTCTCTGTGCTTTCTTCTATTTTTGTGTAAACCTATCACTGCTCTGAAATATATTCCATTAATTAGAAGAAAAAAATCATCAGAAGATCCATGGACAGGAACAGGACATTCTAGGCAAAAGGATTAGCAACCACAGCAGAAATACATTTGATATGTGCAGATCAGTGTGACTAGAATGTAGAGGAGGGAGGAGTGTATTGAGATGACATCCATGAGGTAGAAACTCCCATGAAAGTTCTCAAGGCCACTGAGACATTTTTAATACACTCAAGATGCAAGGGAAACTATTCTGGGGTTTTATATGGAATATTTGATCTGATTTCCCCTTAAATCCATTTGGCTACTAAGAGCGTGGATTTCAGGGATATGGGTGGGATTATAGTTAGGAAGAAGCTTTAAGCAAAAAGAAATATTAGGAAGTGATTTCAATAGTCCAGTCATGTACATTTCTGTAATTTAAATATTTTACAACTCAGTTTCTTGTTTCTAATTCTGATAAATGCTACCTTACGCTTAATTTTTATTTATTTGTTTATTTAAAAAAATTTTTTAAATGTTTTATTTATTTCTAGGAGAGAGACAGCATGAGTAGGGGAGGGTCAGAGAGAGAGGGAGTCACAGACTCTGAAACAGGCTCCAGGCTCTGAGCTGGCAGTCAGCACAGAGCCCGATGCGGGGCTCGAACCCACGAACCGTGAGATCATGACCTAAGCGAAAGTCAGACGCTTAACCAACTAAGCCACCCAGGCGCCCCCCTTACGCTTAATTTTTAAATAAAGACTTAAAAATGCTGATAAATTGTTAAGGTCTATGAACATTATTACCTTCATTGCGCCCAGGATGTCAGTGAAGTAAATATTCCCCAAGTGAATGCAAGTAGAAATCAAATATGTTAAAATACAATTCTTTATAAAATGACCAATTTTGGAAGATGGCACAAATGTCTGTGTTGTTGTTCTCTGTTTTAACTGAACACTGCTTATTTTCACTTTTTATTTGTGTTATAGAAGTTAAAAAATCACTTGGAGAAGTCATCCCGGGGGAATTTAGTTCAAAATTCCCAAATTAACTCTTTTTCCAGGCAAGTACTGAGGAGTTGTCCATATGCTGATGCTAAGCCTGAAAGATCTTGGATTACCATTAGTTTGTAGCTGTGCAGCGGTAATGCAATTCTGATCTATTTCATAGCTGCTAATGACTCAACACCTGAGACCTTGAAGTGTAACAGCCAAGGTTATTTTGGAATGCAATGTAATAAAATAAAGCAGAATCTCCCATGTATGCAAAAGGACTCTGAAACTGCAAGGCTGATATAAAAACATATGCTTCTATCAAGTGCTTGGAACATAAATGATTTCATTTCTACATATTCACACATTCACACATATATCATGATATGCAGAATTTATTGCAAACTATGCAAAGAATATAAAGAAGGTAAAGACAAATGATAAGCAATTAAGAATTCACTGGAGTGGTCAGATAGGGAGATTATGCTGAGTCAAGCAGCTGAAATGCAAATGTGAAATTTATGCATGTGTTGGGCCATTGCGCCTGTGCCCTCGGTGAACCATTCAATCAACAAGCACAATTTAACATCAAAACTCTGTTGATTCACAATAGCAGGTCAGAAATGATTACTGTAAAGAAAGATTTATACAGTGAACACTACATTATGTCATTTGATACTTATTAATTGCACTTAATACTGTTTGTTATTATTTTAATTATTTACTACAAACAAGTACTTTTGGAATCAGAAAAACTCTTAATATCACATAGTTAACCTTGTGCCCGTTTTGGAGCAAAGACCAAGAGTAAATAAGGAGACTGAAAGAAAAGAAAAAAACATAGCCGGTTATACATAATATATTGTTAAAATTTTGGTAAATTTCATGTTTCTTTCAAAAATTTACTATCCTAAGAAAAATTTAATAACCAGTTTATAGAGAGCACAGGGACCACAAGAGATTCATTTCATTCTGTAGTGGCTGCTCTTTCTTGGTCAATGAAACAAGAATATCATATTATTAAGATAATACTAAAAGACTACCTTTTTCAAAGTACTTGAAACTTTATTATTTTTAATGTTTTATTTATTTCTGAGTGAGAGAGAAAGGCAGCATGAGCAGGGAAGGGTCAGAGAGAGAGGGAGATACAGAATCCAAAGCAGGCTCCAGACTCTGAGCTAGCTGTCAGCACAGAGCCTGACGAGGGGCTCCAACCCATGAACCGTGAGATCGTGACCCGAGCCGAAGATGGACACTTAACGACTGAGCCACCCAGGTACCCCTCAAAGTACTTGAAACTTTAAAAAAAATTAAGAAGTACACATTAAGGTAAAATTAATTATATTTTAAAATCTAGGTATTTCAAAATAATTTCCAAATATGGTATATTTTAAAAATAAAAATTCATTCAAGAAATTGACTCCAAAAGTTTTGATTTACCTATCTTCATTTCTAAAATTTCCTACTTAGACTCTTGGCACATTATATTCTCTCATGGTAAGGATAGTTTGGAGAAGTCTTTCTTGCATTAAAAAAATATGCAACACATAGGATACTGGAATAAATAAAGGCCAGTTAAAAAAATAGAAAGCAGTTGGAAATAAGGAAAATAACAGAAGGTTAATAATGTTAATTTCATTAAGCTATTTAATGAATATTAGATGTATAATTAAATAAGATATCTAATATAAATGTCTAATATTTAGACATTATCATATAGTGTCCAAGAATAAGTAAAATAAAACTATTTATAAGTTTTCCTTTATTCGTGATGAAAACAAAAAATATCTCTTATAGATATGTTTGTCTCATAATTTTGCATTATGTCTTGGATTAAACAAATCACCCATGTTGCCAACATTTTTTGTTGTTGATATTTACAACAAAATTGCATAGAGATCTCTCAAGAAACAAGTTATTTGGCATGATTTATAAACGAAGTATCTAGAATATAATCTGCTAAACTCTGGATTGTACATGTACAAATATATTTATACTTTGATTTTTATCTTCAAATTGTTAGAAAAAAGAAAAATGCGATTTAATAAACACATAAATTAAAAAGAAGTTCTGTGAAATATTTGGATTATTACTTTTGTTTATATAGCAAAAATAATAAATATTAAATACCAAATGTGTGTGGTAAGACATTATTCCAAATTATAAACTGATACTTTCCACTTCCAATTCCTATCTGCCTACAATCTTACTCCCTTGAAGATAGACCTTAATTCTCCCATTAGTCCAAGGACTACATAATTTTCTTTGTCCTTTGGTACCTATAATCCCCCTAAAATGTGAAAATAACCTCTGGGAAAAGGATGGAGAAGATGCTGAATGACTGAAATTAACTTTCCTACCTGGTGGCAGGGGCTTATAATGGAAACTAAGTAGATTGTAGAAAATTTTTCAAAATTACATTCCTCCACCCCTGGGGTTATGGGCTGAGATTTTATCTGTTTCTTGTATAAGGATAACATTGGTCAATAATCAGAACAAAATCTTTATCATAGGTATGTATTCATTTATTTTATTTAGTTACTGAATCACAACAGAATAGTTTAATCCTCTGCTAAAATTAATTTACTTTATTCCTTTGTGTTAAAATATTAAAAATTACATAATCTTGGTAAAATGGTAGAATTTTTCAACAAAGGGATTTTAAAATCATCTTATTGTCCCTGACATAGAAAGGCTTGGTCAAAATAATAACTGCTTAAGACACACTCACTGGCTCTCTATGTAGATAATGCATCTGGACAACCCAGAAATTCTCTTAGAAAATACATCCAAATATACAATCTGGGATTTCTCCTATCAAAGCAACCAAATTTAAACTACACACACACACACACACACACACACACACACACACATTGAAAGTACTGGAAAATGAAACAACAACAAATCCAACAGGAAGATAAACAGTGAAGAAAAGTGAGCACTGGGGATGTGGCTCAAGATTTGTTATGTATTTTTCTGAATTTAGCAAAAGGGGGTTCCAAATTTACCAAATTGGAATGGATTAAACATATAAAACATTCATCCATATAAAAAATAAATAATAGAATTTAAGTAAAAAACATATCTACAGAAAAGTGTGTGTATGTGTGTGTGTGTATGTGTGTGTGTGTATGTGTACACAAACTAAGAAGAAAGAGAGCCAGAATTTGTAAGACTTCACACATGTATATAAGTTCCACACCAATATCTGGCAGACCCCTGAATAAAGCATGCAGAAGGCAGACTCCAAGTAGCTCAGCTATAGTTAAAACAACTGAAGTGACACTTGAATTGCTGGCCAATTTCAGGGGAGACAGACCTTGTAGTTTGAATTCATCCAAGTAAAATGCTTTCTAAAGCAAAAGGAATCAAGATGGTTGAGAAAAAAAAATAACAGAATTTAGAGTATCAACATGTATTAAGCAAATCTAAGATGCAATTCAAAACAATTCAACATACAAAGAAAAAAAACATGTGACTCATTCTTAAGAGAAAAAAAATCAACAGACTACAACCCAAAGATGACCTAGATGTTGGAACTGGCAAAGGAGTCTAAAATACCTATGATAATTATGATCAAATATATTAAGGAAAATATGCTCACATAGAATAAAAATGTCAAATTGAATTAGAAAAGTGGAAACTACATAAAACAACAGATGAAAATTGGATAATATAAAAATATACTATCTGTAACCTAAAATTCACTAGGTAGAATTAGTAGCAGAATGAATGACTGAAGTAAGAAAAGACTGAAGGAAGGAAGATGATGGAAGATAGATTATGTAAAGAATTGAATCTGAAAAACAAAAAACTAAAAATATTAAAAATAATGAACAGAGTGTCTTGGGAGGATGTAGTATAACATTAGAAGATCCAAAATATGCCAACAAATTCTGTTACAAATTACAACATACATATAATGGACAAATGACTTGAAAGAGAAAATTTATAAAAACTGAAACAAAATGAAGTATAAAATATGAGTAGTTTTACATCTATTACATATACATTTATTATAAAAATACTCCCACAAAGAAAGCTATGTGACTATATGGTTTCAGTAGTGAATTCCATTAAACATTTAAGGAAGAAATAGTCCTATACAAACTTTTTCATCAGAGGAGGAGAAAATATCGCCAGCTGGTTTTATAAAGACAATATAACCACAATACAAAATTTATAATTAGGAGCACCTGGGTGACTGGGTTAAGTGTCTGATTCTTAATTTGGCACAGACCATAATCTCATGGTTGTGGATTGTGACATTGAGCTCTGCATCAAGCTTCATTTTAAGTGTGAAGCCTGTTTGAGATTCTCTTTCCCTTTCCCTCTGTCCCTACCCAACTCATACTCTCTCTCTCAAAAATAAACAAATAAATAAATATTTATAAAACATAAAATTACAGATAAGTGTGTCCCATATCCTTTGAAAATACTATATTATCCTGCAATATATAAAAAATGATGCATCATAATCATGTCATTTCTTCAGTTGGTTTTATACAAATTCAGAATTGTTTTAACATTTAAAAATCAGTCATTAGCATTCACCATATTAAGAGACTAAATGAGAAAAATAATATGATAATTTCAATAAATATAATAAAGAATTTGATAAAATTCAGCATCTATTCATGATGCAAACTAGAGCATTTATATAAAAACTCCACCTAACATTATATTTCATGGTGAAATATTGAATATTTTAACCTAATACTGGGAATAAAGCAAGAATGCTTATTCACATAATTTCTATTCAACATTTTATTGGAAGTCTTGCCAAGTATAATAAAGCAAGAAAAATAAATAAAAGGAATGAAGATTGTAAATAAAGAAGAAAAATCTATTTCCAGATGCTGTGTTTATGTCAAATATCCTAAGAACTCTACAAAATAATAATTACATCTAATGAGTGAAATTAACAATGTCTCAGGACATAAGCTAAATGTACAAAAGCCAATTGTATTTTTCTATCCCAGGAGTAAATTGTTAGAAAATGAAATTAAGAAAACAATTTTGTCTGGGATGCCTGGGTGGCGCAGTTTGTTAGGTTTGTGACTCTTGATTTCAGTTCAGGTCATGATCTCATAGCTCCTGAGTTTAAGACCTGTCAGCATAGAGCCTGCTTGGGATTTTCTCTCTCCCTCTCTCTCTGGCCCTATCCTGCACTCATTCTCTCTCAAAATAAAGAAACATTTTTTTTAAAAAAAGAAAACAATTCTGTTTATCAATGCATGAAAGTATATAATATTCTTAAGAATACACTTAAAACAATATGTGTTAGACTTCTACAGTGAAAACTACAAAGAGAAATTAAACAATAAATAATGAGATACTGTGTACATTTCATGGATTGTAAGATATAGTATACATAAGATGTTAATTATTCCTAAATTAATATATAAATTAAACACAATAACAATCAGTTACCTGAAAATTTTTTCGTAGAAATAGACAAGATGATTCGAAAATTTATGAGGAAATGTAAAGAAATTAGAAGAGTTTTTAAAATCTTGAAAAGAACGTCTTTGGAGTATTTATCCTACCTGACTTCAAGGCTGACTAATGCTAGTTTAATGAAGACACAGTATGCTATTGGCATTAGAATTAACAAAGAGTTTAACAAAACAAAATAGAGAGATAAGAAATAGGCCCACACTTTGGAGCCCCGCTTTGGGCTCTGCACTGACGGCTCAAAGCCTGGAGCCTGTCTTTGGATTCTCTTCTCCCTCTCTTTCTGTCCCTCTTCTGCTTATGCTGTCTCTCTCTCTCTCTCTCTCAAAAATAAATAAAACATGAAAATTTAAAAAAAACAAAAAAGTTTCCTGAGGAACCTCCACACTGTTTTCCAGAGGCGCTGCACCAGATTACATTCCCACCAACAGTGTAGGAGGGTGCCCATTTCTCCACATCCTCACCAGCATCTAGAGTTCTCTGATTTGCTCATTTTAGCCACTCTGACTGGCGTGAGGTGGTATCTCAGTGTGGTTTTGATTTGTATTTCCCTGATGAGGAGGGATGCTGAGCATCGTTTCATGTGTCTGTTGGCC